>NW_024870641.1:253602-269238 GCF_013358625.1 Macadamia integrifolia
ACACATCACAACACATCATATGCAGTACATGCCATGCTATACATTTTAAATCACATCCACCTAAGCAACATTACTAAGTCTTTGGTTTTAGTGCTACTACAACCACAGTGCGCTTATACTCCGGGTACGAGCCGCGAACTCCCTCCCGTGATACGCCCATAGGGCTGTCGGAGAAGGCCCACCGTGAGTACTCGGAAAAGTAAAGACAATGCCGTCCACCGGCTCTCAACAGAAATGTAAATGACTGAAAATAAAGGTGCTGACTCCAGCAATTTAAAAGCAGTACGATTGGCCCTCTTGAATGTACCACCGGGGTTGCCGACTGTCCTACATGACTCGCCGGGCGTAATGCCTAACCGCCACAGTGTCCGAAAACCGCGACCCCTGCTTCCCCCCAAATGGCAACCCAACACCTTAACCCCTGTTGGGAAGGGTCGTAGCACGGGATGGTGAGAATCCTAATACCGCATGCTCCTATATGACAATAGTACGACTGCATAGTGCCTCCGTGTCCCATTCCATGGGCCACCAATGCATTCGTTTCTAAGCCGACTACAGCATCTAGTCTATCAATGCATTATGCACCATGATGTCCACATTCAACATATAAACATCTCATTCAATTGGCATTTGAAAAGCAAACATAGCATATATGCACATCAATGTGTGGAATAACTAATCTATATAGCATATTCATGATGACATGACTAGATTAGATATAGTTATATGAATGCCAAATGTCCTCTCTCCACTTACTTGTAGCGTACAAGGATTCCCGTTCGGTACGGGTGAGATCTGGAGCGAATCGGGTAGGATTTGGTGAACCTAACATAATTGAGCGGGGTTAGTACTTCACCATTTTAGAATCAAAATTAATGAAATCCGATGTCAAAATCGTGTTTAGAACGTCAAAAGAAGGTCACACATCCGATTTGGGTTCGATCGGACATAAGGATCACCTTCGAGGCCACACGGGTGGGTCAGACAGGTGGGCTGTCTACCCACCGATTTTACCCACCGATTTGGGACCGGCGGGTAGGGGCCCACCGGTAGTACCCGCCGTTTGGGCCAGGGGCCGGTGGTACCCGCCGGTTGGGCCCGAAGGCCCCCTTGCCTTCTCAGGTGGGTACCCACAGGCGGGTAGGAGCCCACCGGTTGTACCCACCGGTCTTGGCGGAAAAGACACTGTTTCTTCCCCATTTTCTCCATTCTTTGGGGAATCAAATGGGGCTTTTCCCCACCCATTCTTCACACCCTCAAGGTCCTATAGGATGGTTCTAACCTAGATCTAGGTTAGATTCAAGTGAGGGAAACCATCTTACCTTCTTTGCTCAAGAATGACTTCAAACCCTCCAACCACTTCAAACTCACAATGCTTCTTCTACCTTGTCAATATCTCTTCAAATCCTTTAAGATCAACACATAAATCATCTATTAAACCTTAGATTCATCATTTCAAAGGGTATTTACAAAATTTCAAGAAACCATACTCGAATCAAGGGTTTAAAGCTTGGGTATGGTGAATGTTCACAAAACCCAACTTTGCTTACCTCTAACTGTAGATCTAGAGTTGAAGATCACTCTCCCGGCACCGGAATGGGAAGACCGAGCTTCGGCGCCGATGAAATCCCCCTCTTCTTCGTCTTCCTTCTCTTCCTTTCTTCTTCCCTTTCTTTTCTCTCTCCTCTTTACTTTTCTCACCAACGTATGAGGGTAATAAATGGAAAGAAAAGAAAATCATAAAGCCTTATATACTATTCCTAATTAAGTGAATAGTGCTCTTGGATGGGTCACTCAGGTGGGTGCACCCACCTGTCCTACCCACCTGAGAGCCAAGACTTGGGATTTTGACCGGGTTCGGACCTCGGCGCGAACCCCACCCCAGGCATATGATGTAGCATACGTATATACCTTAAAATACGGATATAATACCTATTTTATCCGTACATAGCCTTATGGTAGGTGCACGTACACGGTTTGGGCACTCCCGTCTCTTCTGGCACTGGCTCGGACTTGTCGGGCCAGTCGGTGTTTAAGGTCACCCGTGTCATCATAGCCCATAAGGAACCCACTCTAATTTCCTTTGGCTCGGTTCCTGCATGGTTAAACCGGTTCAACCGCGAAATCAGACCGGGTTTAAGAAGCGGGGTATTACAGTATGCCTCAGATTGATACACTTATTGGTGGCATGACCCTTTTGGGTGTGATAATAGCAATACAAGTTAAGGTCATACCATTTCGGCTTTTGATCTGAGAGTACCAAAGGATCTGCCTTTTTAATCAATTCAGCCTTAAGTAAATTACCAAAGAGTGCCCCCATAGATACTCCAAGGTCTATAAACTACCTCACTGGACAATGGGTTAGACGAGTAGCATCTTGCTTTATCACGAATTGTGTCATCACTATTGAAAATACTGGTGCTTCAAGGGGAGGAACGACCTTCATGGAGTTGGCTCCTAAGTTTCTCTATTAAATAGGAGGCTTTCTATTGCCACAAGCCTCCTTAGAAAGCTTATTGTACATGGGAAGCACTTCTTTGGCAAGGGCATCTTCAACTTGTTGAGCTGCCATTCTGAGTCCATCAAATGTCAAGATTGCTTGGCCAAACAACACATCCTTGTAGGGACTACACACCAACCTCATGATTATGGAAATCTGATCTCGCTTACTTGGTCTATCCCTCATCATAGATGCTTTGTCATGGAAACGCCTCAAATACTCTTTGAACCCTTCATTCGGCATTTTCCTTGTCATTTCCAATTCTCTTCTTGTTGATTCAACCTCAGTATTGTAGCCATACTATTTAGTGAAAGCTCTCATAATGTCCTCCCAAGTGCGAGAGGATGCTTTGTCTAAAGACATAAGCTAATGGTGAACTACACAGGTTAGAGAGAATTGAAAAGCTTGCCCTAACATTTCATCTGTGAAATTCTTTATCATCAACTATCCAATGAAAGACTTCAAGTGGGTTTAGGGATCCCCGGTCCCATCAAACTTTTCACATGTCCACTTGAACCTTTATGGCAAGGTTGCTTAAGGAAAAAAGCATAGCCCCTCAGTATCAAAAATTTGGTCTTCTGCTCCTTTCATATTCCTTATAATGTGCTCCAAACGGTTGACCTAATCCTTCAACTCCTTTTTCTCCTGATCTTTAGCTACCCTGGCAGTGGGGGCATTGACAAAGTAGTCATACTCATGCTTGGCTGGGTAGGGAGGTTGGGGAACAAACCTAGGAGTTTGAGGATGACTCTATTGATCTGGAACCTCTTCCCTTGGTGTGGTCACATGTGTGCGCACCACCTCCACGAGGTTGGCCATCATTTCTTCTAGCCTGGCCATTCGAGCATCCATGGTATCCAAAGGTGGCAGTGGAGGAATGCCTGCCATCGAGAACCACTGAATGATGGACCTGAGAGGTTGCTAGGACAATCCCAACTATGTAGGATAAATGATAAAGGCTGATTGGGGTAAGATGTTGGCGGCACTGACTGGTACCAAAAAAGTCAAAAGGACAAATACAGATGGTGAGATGGTAATACACAACACTCTCCTACTTGAACACAAGGCTAAACAAACATATGCAAACAAGGATGACCGGACCAAACAAGAGTTAGCTCAAATGAGAGTGGCATCAACTTAGCGAACTATGAAAGAAGTATGCCTAAGTTGACGAGACTCTCAAATGATGGATCAAACAAGGTGGTTCATGTAAGAACACTTATGTAGGTGACTCTACACTAAATCAATCACCAAAAATCGTGTGGGCCTAGGACTCGGGGGTGGGCCCAATTCCTGAGAAAATGCCCGAAATTTGGTATGGTTCAAAGATTTAGGGTAAGTGTCAGGTTACAAAGTTGGGAAGGTGTTAAGCACCGAATCTGCCTGGTTCAATCGGTCTTCTTGCTCGATGCTCAAGAATGAACATTTTCCATAATTATTACTATTCCACATGTATGGCTAAGTTATCACACATATATACATTAATTGAATTCAAACTACTATATACAATAAAACAAGGCATGTATAAAGTCTACATTATGACGAGTTGGTTGAGAAATTATACCTGAACTTAACCCGTATTTTGGGTCAAGAGGGGTGGGCCCCTGACTAGTACCAGTTTGGACTATGTTTCAGATTCTCCTGGCTCAAGGGAAGATGGTCTTGACCTTGAATTTCCGTTCTTGAGAGTTTTTTATTGTGATGGTATACGGACAGGGTTCCGGCTAGGAACGGTTACATTCGGATTGGGATTTGGATAGAGCTTTAGCTAGGGAAGGCTATTTCTGGATTTGAATTCAAACAGAGCTTTGGCTAGGGAAGGCTATTTTGGGGCTTGGGATGAGGTGGCACTCCGACAGAGCTTTGGCTAGGGAAGGCTATTTCTAGATTTAGGATGAGGTGGCACTCCGATAGAGCTTCTGTTTGGAATAGCTATTTCTCAAAAGATTCTAGGGACACTCAGATAGGGGTTTGGCTAGGAATGGCTATTTCTGAAAAGAAATGGGCTGACCTAAAAATGGGTTGAAGAACTCCAAAGTCTTGAAGAACACTTTAAAGATCCGAACAGAGTTTCAGATCTTGACAAAGATCTCTTCGTAGACCCAAAGAACCTCAAAAAGGAGGGTTTCTATCTCAGAAATGCTTAAGAACGCTTAGGAACTCTCAAGAACACTCATGGGAGGTGGCTCAAGAACATACTATGTTTGGCTAAAAACTGGATCTAACTAAGAATTTGGATTGAAGATCTTTAAGATCTCGAAGAACACTTCGAAGATCCCAATAAGTTTTTGAATCTTGACAAAGATTACTCCGAAGATCAGAAGAAAATGAAGAGGGGGAGGGGAGGAAATTTTCACTATGAAAGAGTGAAGGGGGATTCTAGTATATTGGTGTGTTTTTTTCTAATGGAGAGGGGGAATCCCTTTATCCAGTGAACGAAAGGGGAGCTCTTGCCAAAATTGAGGGGATAGGATTTTTGTCCAATGGGTAAAGGGGGGAGTTGAAGGAAAAAAATGGGTGGGGAGGGCTTTGTCTAGTGGGTAAAAGGGGGTTTTTGAAAAAATTAGAGGAGAGAGAAATTAAAGCTGAAAAAGGTGATTTTCCAAAAAAAGAGAGGAGAGAAATTTTAGCCAAAAAAGATATTTTTCAAAAAAATGGGAGGAGAGAGGAACCCCAATCCCAGCCATTGACTGTGGTGCACAGGACCAGGCCGAAGTGCCCGAGCTATGGTTAGTTTAGGCCGTAGTATGAGTGACATCACTTGTGAGCGATGGATGATGCATGGGTATTTACCCAGGTGGTGAGGGCATGGGCAGCGAGCGTGTGCATGCATGGGTGTGCAGACAATGTGCACATTATGTGCGGGTTTGGTTGGCGTGGGGTGTGGGCAACATACACAAGGTGTAGGCAAGGTGTGCACAACCATGCAACAGGGGCAGGCACAGTGTGTGGTGGGGGAGTGCAAGCCATGTGACAAAGGCGCATAGCAGGCAGTGGGGGTGCACAACATACGGTAGGGGCTTGCAAGCCAGGCTGGCTGCCTGGGATGGTTGGCTAATTGGCTAGCTGGCTTGCTTGGCTAGCTGGTTGGCTGGCTGGCTGGCTTGGCTGGCTGGTTGGTGTGCATGACATGCGCACGAAAAAAATGTGATTTTCCACGAAAGATTGCAGGCAATCCGACAGTCCAATTTTGGCATACCATATACCGTCGGAATTGTATTTTCGAGCACTATCCATTTGTATGGTCACCTTGACCGGATTCTTTTGTATATAAAATGCCAAAATTGGACCCCCTTCTTTCCCATGCGAGGGTTTCTAGGGTTTCAGACCTGGGAGTGTTTCGGGGTTATCTGGGTAGGTAGGGGATGAATTTTTGGGTGTTTGGCCTAGGTGGGAGATTTTTCCAGGTTTCCAATGGGACTATTCATGTGCGTGGCATATGTGTAGGAAAGCATGATTTTTCATGGATGATTACGGGAGATCTGACGGTCTAATTTTGACATATCATATATCGTTGGAATCATGTTTCTAAGCACTATTTATTTGTATGGTCATCTTGACTAGATTCTTTCATATATAAAAAGTTAAAATTTGACCTTCCTCTCTCCCGCACGGGGATTTTCAGGGTTTTGGGTAGGGGAATGTTTCCATCAGCATCTCTGTTGGTCGAAAGCCAAAAGTCGTATCCAAGATTCATATTTCATCATAGCTAGAGGAGGGTGACAAAATTGGGTTTCTACAGAATGTCCCTCTTTGGCCGAGGCCTCTGCCAACGGCCAAAGGGTAAAGAAAAGAACGACCACATTTTGTCACCCGGAGCATGTACTGCTATCATCTTGCTCAATTATGATGGAGTTGAAAAATGCAATAGATAATATCTCCTAACTACTTTGAAGTGGAGGACTTACCTGGGGCTGCCAATTGAGGAAAGGAATTCGGTGCTCTTCCAATCTTGTAAAAAATGTTATTATTTTGATCTCAGATTTTCCTTAGCTGGGCTTCACATGTGCCAGTTCAGGAAATTTTGGTCTCCAAGCTAGGTCCTTTGAACCAATCTGAACTATCTGAGACCGAAGGTTATAAGAGAGGAATTCATTGCTTTTCCAATCCTGTAACAAGTAAAAATATTTGATTCTTTGATTTTCCTTAGCTGGGCTTCACATGTGCCAGTTCAGGGAATTTTAGTCTCCAGGCTGGTTCTTTCGAACCAATCTGGACCATATGGTCTTCCAGGTGGGTTTTTTCGAACCAGGGTGGGCTATCTGGTTTTCTAGGCGGGTTCTTTCGAACTGGGCTAGGCTATCTGGCCTTATCAATTACATGAAAGAAACTTACTGCTCTTTCCACCCTGTAAAAGACAATAACAATTGATTTCGATTTTTATTTGAATTTTAAATTTTGATGCTTGATTTGGAATCTTTTAATTCTTGCTTTTGATTTGGAATTTTGTTTATTGATTTGGTTTGAATTTTGATGCTTGATTTGGAATCTTTTGATTCTTTAGTTCTTCTGAATTGAATTTGGAATTTTGAATTGGAATCCCAAAATAATTTATATATATATATATATAAAAAAAAAAAATGGGCCCTCTCCCCTGTTCATTCTTCATTTTAGCTTTTCTAAGTGAAGTGAGTTCCTAGAACTTTTTGATTTTTCTTGGAGTTTTCCTTCTTTTTTCTTGAAGCTTCTCATATTGTTCTTGGAGTTCTTGAATATTTTCATCCTGTTCTTAAGGGAGAAGTTATTTGAAGAATTTGATATTCTTGTGGGCTCTTATTCAATTTGGGAAGCTTTTAGGGGTTTCTTATAATTTTGGAAGGTTTCTAAGGCTCTTTGCAATTTTGGAAAGTTTCTGGGGCTTTTTGCATTTTCTAAAAATATGGCTGAGTGGAGGAAGATGAAGACTCTAGGAGAGGTCCAACTCAAGAGTTGTAGCAGTCCTTCCCACAGGGATGAGGGCCTGGCTAACTGGTATTCCGGGCAGACTCTTCACAACAGCCAAAATCACATCTACAACTCCATATGGGGTGCCTAGGCAAGTCTTTACATTTCATTCATTATTTTAATCATCTTTTATTTCTGTTTTGTTGTTCTCTTTTTTTTTTTTTTTATTTATCGTATTGTTTTTGCTTTTTGCTGTTTTTTCTTTATTTATTATTATTATTATTTTTACTTATATCCATTAGCATGAGGGGAAGGAACCACCTACCTTGGCCTCCTATGGCCATCCAAACATGGGTCAGTCCTGGCATAGGATGCTCCCTCGTAAGGTGAAGGAGATGGTTGATGATACCTATCTGTGCCGGCTGGCCCTCGTAGAGACCCAGAAGTTTAATCCGACATTGGTGGGGGCCTTGAAGTAGTGGTGGTGGCTTAGTACTCACACTTTCCACCTTCCTATTGGCGAGATCACCATTACACCTATGTGCTTCTATGCCTTGATAGGCATTCCATTTGGGGGTAGATCCATGACCCTACCCGCAGGATTTTCGACTGCTAGAGAGTTTGTAGATCTGACCAGAATCACCATTAAATCCTGCCAAACATACATCTGCCTAGGGGAGATTAGTGCCCGATGGTGGAAAGTTGGCCTGGGAGAGAATCCAGGCAACATGTTTCAGGTGGCATGTTCCTTCTTGCTATTTGCTGTGGGTCAGTGCCTCTTTAGTGATCTCCGAGGGGGAGTAGATATCCTCCTGGTGTACTTCCTTAAAGATCTTTGCACAGTAGATTCTTGGGCCTGGGGTGGGGTAGCCTATGCATATCTCCTACGGTCCCTAGACCTGCTATCCTATGGAGATAGGGGCCTCAAAGGGGCAGGCTACATTATCTAGGCAACTTTCCTTCTTATATCTATTTTCTTTTAGTCATTTGGTCTGCACTTTCTTACTTTGATTTCTTGAAACAACCCTAGTGTTTTGAGCACCTGGGGACCAAAGCCCCTAAACTGAGGGATCCTGAGACATTCTTCTTCCCCCTGGCCACAAAGTGGGGAGATAACTAGGTGGTCAGGGCCCGACGCCACCGTTCAGGGACCACCACTTGTTCTCTTTTGAATGATCTCTCCGTGGTATGCCATGTCTGACACTAAAACTCCTTTATCCTTATGCTTGGACTTTACTTTTCCTTGGTTTTGCAGGTTACTTGGAGCCCATTCCATGACATCATATTTTTGGATCCTGAAAGAGTCACCTTGGCTCAATAATTATCTGAGAACCGAGTCCTTTTTCAGGGCATATGGGGCCACGCCTGGTACTTAGGAGAGAGAGTAGTACCCTAGTGGTAAGATATCGATCCACGCCCTTCTCCCGGTCTTCCTCCACCCACTATGCATTGTCCAGAGATTGTCCCTGCAGACGAGATGAAGCACTTGGCTAATGGAGTATGGGAGGACTCCTTTCTTGATTCGGATAGGGACTACGGAGCCTTCCTGGAGTAGGAGACAGTGTGCAACCCTCTCGGTCCCAATGGTCCAGTTGTACGTTGCCCTTTCTTGAGTATTTCCTATAGAGTCTTCCTTGTTTTGATCTTGATTGATGTTCTTTTAAGGGAGAGTAAGACGTGTAGATCCTTCTGTTGTTCGGTCGCATATCAGTGCTACCGATCCTTCACAAGAAAGGCCCTCTACTAGTGCTGGGAGCTCTCTTAAGGTTGCTAATGTCCCCTTTTAGGGCTTCTCTGCCTGGACCTATCCCAACGCGCCCGACCCCAGCCTCCCTCATCTTCTGGAGCCGAACATAGATATAGGCGCTTCCCTTGGGCTACCTATTCCTTATGATTATGTAAGTATCTGATCATTTTCCAATTAACACTTGACTTCCTTTGGCTGATATGCTCTTTGTCAGGTGTCCCCGGAGGTCTATGTTGAGATTAGGAGGATGCACTATAGCCTATGCGAGGTGTTAGTTGCCAGGGATCGGGAGATTGCCTGGCAGGGTGCATTGATTGAGGGCCTGGCCCGGAGGTTGGAGCAGGTTGAACTAGCATCTATGGATTCCTCGGTGCTTCATGAGGATGGTTCAGAGTACTATTCAGATGATGGCTTCTGACCTATAGGGATTTATTCCTGTATTTCCTGCAAACACAAACACATGGATATTTTCTTTTTTTTTTCTTTTTCCCTCCCCTTGTTTGTTCATTATTTTATTTCAGCATCTTTATGAAAACTTACTTTTGGCACAAAGAAAATCTTTCTTCCCACTTCTTTTTTGTTTGCTTGCAATGCTTAGGCACAATCAATTCCACAACTCAAGTCATAATTTAGAATAATCGGGACAACAGAAAAATCCAAATACTTCCTCATTCTATTACCAAGTGAATTACATGAAAAGGGGGACCAGTTTCCTACCACAGATGGGATAGGTGAATAACAAGGTGGGGAGACAATTCTTGAGGTGGGTGAAAGTTCATTAACTATTCTGGGTCCATCTCCTCGAGCCCGTATTGTCGTCTGATGTACTTAGGCAAATAAAAGGACATGTGAGTCAATCCCATCAGTCTGACATAGTTGTGGCTAGGGGTCTTCGTCAGAAAATCTTCTTATGGTTTCCCTGGGCACCTCCATGCGATATCCTACATAGTCCTTTCCTGTAAGTACTTTTCCAATCGGTGATAAGTTTGAATTCTGAAACTTCTCTCTTATCCAGGTAGCAAAAAACTCTGAGTGGGCTTCCCCTTAATGGCTTGGTGAGCTTCAGTTTCTCGAGGAGCCAAATCTGAAAAATAACAGGACTCCCCTAATAATGATCTAGTCTGAATCTATGGTCATAGCTCATGTCATCAAATCCCTTGAACATTTTTATAATAACCGTAGGGATTATGTCACTCCCTTCTTCAACTATTTTACTACATCAATCCAAACAGATGGTGCACCATACCAGGGAGAGTAGAGAACATAACAAGCTATCATGCAAAGTAGATAAGCATCTAGGGATCTCTGCTGATAGATTCCTCCCATTGGTAGATATTGGATGAAGATCTGAGCCACCTTCAGAATATCAATCTTCCCATACCTGACAAACTGCTTTACTTCTTCTTCTTTCCATCCGAAGAAATCCTGAATTTCCTTTAAGCAATCTTCCAATACATGCAGGTTGGCATCCCAATGTTGAGGTACCTGTCGGAGTAATTGGTGATGTAGCTTCACACATCCAACCCGGTGAAGAAATGACACATTCATGTGTTCCAGCAATCCTGTTGCCCTCATATTTGTGTCTAAGGTCCATTTCCTCAACGTCTTATCTAACGAGCCCATGAATTTTCCTGAAACCAATACAAACGACAAGATATGATGATTTATCAAAGCATTACTCATTAGCTAATGATTCAAACAAGCATTCACCACTGTTGCATCAAGCTCTTTTTTTTTTTACTGATCAAGGGTGGGGACTAAACTAGCCTTGATGAACTAGTGCCGGGTGGCGATTTTCTTTTAGGGGATAGAATCCTGGATAAGAGTTGACAGGCCATAGGTGAATGACAGATACCTAATGGCATTTTATGCTAAATGGCGATTCTTGGGGGACCTAATCCTAGATAAGAAGTGACAGAACAATGGGTGGATGACAGATACCTAATGGCCTTTTATGCCAAATGGTGATTCTTGGGGGACACAAACTATGATGATCTTTTAAGATACTTTGATTATTAACCAAGGAACCAATTTATTGCCTTTAGATGGTTGAGACCGCACTTGCCCATGCCAAGTTGCCTATGAATCCCTTGAAAGGAATCAGGTCTACTATAGTTCAGGCTATTTGCCCTTTCAGACATAATATTTCTTGAATTGATCCATGTTGACCAATCTGAGTATTTCTTTGCTATTGTGGTCTATGAGTTTCACAGCTTTGCCTTTAGAATTTCTTTGACAGTGAATGGGCTACTCCAGTTGGGCCTGAATTTTCCTCTTGGGTCATGAATTGGGGCTCTTTGTTCTTGAAGAACAAGTTTGCCTTCTTCTATGTGATGAGGCTTCACACTCTTGTTGAAGGCCCTAGCCATTCTCAGTTGATATTTCTTCAGATTATCCATAGCTTTCATACCCCTTTCATCGAGAAAATTGAGCTCATTATGTCTAGACTTCACCCATTCTCCTTCAGGTAGCTAACTATCAAGGAGTACCCTTAAGGACGGTACCATGATTTCCATGGATAGAACCGTCTCAACTCCATATGCCAAAGAGAAAGGTGTTGTCCCTGTCGAGGATCGTACAGAAGTCTGGTATGCCCATAAGGCAAGTGGAAACTTATCAACCTAATCCTTGTGTGTTTCCACCATTTTCTACAGAATGACTTTGATATTCTTGTTAGATGCTTCTATTACCCCATTAGTTTACGGCCTGTAAGTGGTACAGTGATGCCTTCTGATACCAAACTTTGTGTAGATTTTGTTGGTCTTGCCCTAGAAGTGGGATCCCTGGTCTGATATCAATTCTTGAGGTACTCCATATCACACAATGATATTTTCTTGGATGAATTTGGCTACCTTAGTAGATGTGAGGACTGCATAGGATTGAGCTTCTACCCACTTGGTGAAATAATCAAAGGCTACCAGGATGAACTCATGGCCATTAGATGCTTTAGGGTTGACCTTTCCAATGATATCAATGCCCCAAGTGGAGAATGGCCAAGGAGAACTGAGTAAATGCAACTCTGTTGGTGGGATATGTATGATATTAGAAAATATCTGACACTTGTGACATTTTCTAACAAAGTCCACGCAATCTGCTTCCATTGTGTTCCAGTAATATTTTAGCCTGAGGATCTTCTTAGATAACATCTTGGCATTCATGTGGGGTCCATAAAGACCTTGATGAATTTCGTCCATGATAGTTGTACCTTGTTCCTCATCTACACACAATAACTGTATTCCGTCATAAGATTACTTGTATAACTGATCCTCTTGGAGAATAAACTGGGTGGCATATCTTCTCAGAAACTTCTTCTCTCTGGAAGTATTAGAATGATATCAATGCCCCAAGTGGAGAATGGGCCTACTTCTTTGTTCTACCAAGAATGGTCGGACTCAAGCCATAGGCTTGCACTCTACCATAGAAGCCAAGGTTACAAGGGTATCAGCAAACCTGTTGTTATCCCTCTGGAAGTATTAGAATGAAATCTTTTCAAAGTGTTCAATCACCTCTTCCAGATGTTCTTGATATGGATTCAACTTTTCATCTCTAGTTTTTCACTTTTCTTGCGTCTGACAAATGACAATGGATGAATCTCTATACACCTTTATCCTTTTAACCCCAATGGTCAAGGCCGTTTCTAGTCCCAAAGCCCAAGCTTCATACTCAGCAATGTTGGTACAGGGGAAGTCGAGGCAAAATGACAAAGGCAAATAAAGATAGTGAGGAGTGACAAGCAATATTCCGGCACTACATCTCTTTTGATTGGCCACTCCATTAAAGAATAACTGCCATTCATTAACTGTATCTTCTTTCTCTACCGTTGTGATTCCTTCATCGGGAAAGACATCATCCAAGGATCTTCCATCTCTCCTGGGGTGAGCAGCCAAATGATCAGCTATGGCCTGGCTCTTGATAGATTTTTGAGTAATATAGGTGATGTCAAACTCTGATAGAAAAAGTAACCAATGGGTCAACCTTCCTATTAAGGCCAGTTTCTCGAAGAGATATTTGATGGGATCCATCTTTGAGACCAAATGAACTGGATAGGAAGCCATATAGTGTCGTAATCTTTTAGTTTCCCAAATCAACGCAGCTCAAGTTCTTTCCAAAGATGTGTACTAGGTCTCATATTCTAGAAACTTCTTACTAAGGTAATATATGGCATGCTCTACCCCCTTTTCTATTTCCTTCTATGCTCGCAAAGAGTCCATGGAATATTCTCCCATGGACAGATAAAACAGAAGTGGTTCTCCTTCCACTAGCGGTGTCAATACTGGTGGGTTCATAAGGTACTCCTTGATCTTGTCAAAGGCTTGTTGGCATTGGTCATTCCATTCCGTGGGTTGATCCTTCTTCAGCAGCTTGAAAATTGGTTCACATATTGTAGTCAACAGAGTTATGAATCTACTAATATATTGGATGTGACCTAGAAATCCTCGTATTTGCTTCTCAGTCCGAGGCGTGGGCATTTCCTGGATTGCCTTAATTTTGATGGGGTCAACTTCAATGCCTCTTTCACTCACCAAGAAGCCTAACAACTTTCCCTTCGTTGCCCCAAACACACACTTCTGAGGGTTCAACTTCAGCTAATACTTCTTGATTCTTTCGAAAATTCGTCTTAGTGCTAGAATATGCCCCTGCCGATCTTTTAACTTTACTATCATGTCGTCCACATAGACTTCCACATCTTTGTTCATCATGTCATGCAATATGGCCGTGGCTGCTCTTTGATAAGTTGCCCTAGCATTCTTCAGTCCAAAAGGCATCACCTTGTAACAATAGGTTCTCCATAGAGTGGTGAAGGCTGTTTTCTCACGATCCTCTAAGTGCATGCTTATTTAATTGTATCCCGAGACCCATCCATGAATGATAACAAAGCATGCCCCACCGTATTAACTACAAATATGTCAATGTGGGGTAATGGGAAGTCATCTTTAGGGCTCACTTTGTTAAGATCTTGGAAGTCCATGCACATTTGTACCTTCCCATCTTTCTTTGGTACTGGTACAATATTGGCCAACCAATGGGGGTACTTCACCACCTGTAGGAACTCCACATTCCATTGCTTCACAACTTCTTCTTTGATCTTTTCACTCCATTCTGGCTGCATTCTTCAGAGCTTCTATTTTATCGGCTTTGCCCCAGGGTAAGTCAACAATCGATGCAGCACGATGTTGGGGTTGATACCAAGCATATCCTCGTAAGACCAAGCAAAGACCTCAACGAATTCCTTTAGAAGATTAATCATTCATTCTACTTCTTCGTCATCAAGGGTAGTGCCAATTTTTACCTCTCAAAGGCATTGGTTGGTTCCTAGATTAATAACCCGAGAATCCTCATGGATGGGTTAGGCTTTCTTTGGTTTGCATTGTTTTATTAATTCTTGATATTAATTAAGATCATCATCGGAAAAAGGAGGCAAGTTATACTCAGAATCAGAAATTTCATTCATAAAAGAACGAGTGATAGACTCAACATGCAAAGACTCTGGACTCTCCTCAAGAGGGGAGATTGACACAGAATCATAAACACCAGACTCGACTACAGACTCAATAATTGGCTTGATGCTTTTGCCAGGGGTATTCAGGCTGGTTGACTCAAAAGCATGAGCAAACTTGAAGTTTTCTCAAATACTTGTCCAGTTCAGAAGTGGTTCAGTGGCCTGATGGATGAGGAGATGTGGCAAAGGGCCTTCTTCTCCTTCTAAGAAAGTTGTTGCTACTTCTTCAGTGGTGCAATAGTTCCCCTGGGTAGGTGCTCGCTTCTTCACAAATACCAACTGATCAATCTCGTGCTCTCAGAAGCTGAACTTTCTGATGGGTGAAGATTGGTGGAGACTACTCAATCCTTTTTTTATGAAGTCCATCTTTTCCAGCCTATTGAGGGATGACATCACGATGTCTCAGTCACATCTTTGACCACCTTCACGAGCCTTCCCAATGCAATTGGTTTGGGCACAATACATACAAACCATCATCCTCTATGCTGTCCTCTGTTTTGCATATATGCTTCTTCCTCCAAAAGGATGGGGTTTGAGCTCATGCAACTCTCAGGCTCTTGGCACATGGCTCTTATAGGAGGGAGCAAATGAAGCCTTTCACATCAAAGGAAAGTGGTAGACTGCAGGTGAGTCTTATCTTCTTTTCCCACTCCCTTTTTAGGAGGACTCAAGGACTTGGCAACTCTTTAGATTGGATTAGTGTTGTGGGGTTACCATAGGTGAACCCATTTCAATCATTGCAACTTCCGCTATCCCAGTAATGTAGCTGTCTTGGTCACTTTCCTTGACTAGCATTTTTTGTTGTTCAACTTCATGAGTCACCCAATCGAACTTGTCTTGGAAGAACACTTCAAATCCTGCTTGTATCTTGGCAGCAGTTTCATCAAACCATGGCTCCATATTTCCTTAAAAAGGAAAGTCTTCTCCTTCTTTTATAAAGTACCCATTGAGAGTAGGGTAGTAAGTGATGGAGATCTTCCTAGTCATCCTCAGCACTTTCTGCCC
>NW_024870642.1:0-71070 GCF_013358625.1 Macadamia integrifolia
CTACAAACAGAATACAAAACCTACAACCTAAACCCATAAAACATAAACCATAAACCCTAAACCCAAAACCCAAAACCGTAATCTCTAAACCCGATACCCTAAACCCATAAACATAAACACCAAACCCTAAACCCCAAATCATAAACCCAAAACCCGAAACCCTAAACCCTAAACCCTGAAAAATAAACACTAAACACTCTACCCCTAACCCTAAAACATAAACTGCAAACCCTATACCCCAAAACCTAAACCCAAAACACAAAACCCAAACCCAAAGCCCTAAACTGTTAACCCAAAGCCCTAAACCATAAACCCCAAACCCTAAACGCTAAACCTTAAACCCTAAACCATAAACGCTAATACCTAAGCCCTACACCATAATCACTAAACCTAAACTTCAAACACTAAGCCCCAAACCCAAAAACCGAAATCCTAAAACCTACACCCTAAAGCCTAAAACCTAAACCCTAAACCCTAAACCCTAAACCCTAAACCCATAAAACACAAACCATAAACCATAAACACTAAACCCAAAACCCAAAACCGTAATCTCTAAATCCGATACCTTAAACCCATAAACATAAAACCTAAACCCTAAACCCCAAATCATAAACCCTAAACCCGAAACCCTAAACCCTAAACCCAGAAAATAAACACTAAACACCATACCCCTAGCCCTAAAACATAAACTGCAAATCCTATACCCCAAAACCTAATCCCAAAACACAAAACGCAAAACACAAAGCCCAAAACCGTTAACCCAATGCCCTAAACTATAAACCCCAAACCCTAAACTCTAAACCTTAAACCCTAAACCATAAACCCTAATACCTAAGCCCTACACCATAATCACTAAACCTAAACTTTAAACCCTAAGCCCCAAACCCAAAAACCAAAATCCTAAAACCTACACCCTAGAGCTTGAACCATAAACCTTAAGCCCCAAACCCTAAACCCTCAACCCCAAACCCTAAACCCTAAACCCTAAACCTTAAAACCTAAACCGTAAACCTTATAGCCTGAACGCTAAACCCTAACCCCAAACCCTAAACCCTAAACCCTAAACCTAAACCCTAAACCCTAAACCCTAAACACTAAACCTTAAAACCTAAACCTTAAACCTTATAGCCTGAACGCTAAACCCAAACCCCATACCCTAAAAACTATACCCTAATACCTAAACCTTAAATCCTAAGCTCTAAACCTTAGAATCTAAGCACTAAACCTTACATCCTCTACCCTAAACCCTAAACCCTAAAACCCAAATCCTTAAACCTAAACCTTAAACCCTAAACCCTAAACCCTAAAAATAGAATTCCAAACCTACAGCTTAAACCCTAAACCCTAAACCCATAAAACATAAACCATAAACCCTAAACCCTAAACCAAAAACCCAAAACCGTAAACCACTAACCCTATACCCTAAACCCTAAACCCCAAACCATAAACCCTAAACCCGAAACCCTAAACCCTAAACCCTGAAAAATAAACACTAAACACTCTACCACTAACCCTAAAACATAAACTGCAAACCCTATACCCCAAAACCTAAACCCAAAACACAAAACCAAAACCCGAAGCCCTAAACCGTTAACCCAAAGCCCTAAACTATAAACCCCAAACCCTAAACCCTAAACCTTAAACCCTAAACCATAAACCCTAATACCTAAGCCCTACACCATAATCATTAAACCTAAACTTTAAATGCTAAGACCCAAGCCGAAAAACCAAAATCCTAAAACCTACACCCTAAAGCCTAAACCGTAAACCCTAAGCCCTAAACCCTAAACCCTAAACCCTAAACCCTAAACCCTACACCCTAAACCCAAAACACTAAACCTTAAATCCTAAGCTCTAAACCGTAGAATCTAAGTCCTAAACCCTACATCCTCTACCATAAACCCTAAGCCCTACACCATAATCACTAAACCTAAACTTTAAACCCTAAGCCCCAAACCCAAAAACCAAAATCCTAAAACCAACACCCTAAAGCCTAAACCGTAAATCCTAAACCCTAAACCCTAAACCCTAAACATAAACCTTAAAACCTAAACCTTAACCCTTATAGCCTGAACGCAAAACCCTAACCCCATACCCTAAAAACTAGACCCTAATCCCTAAACCCAAAACACTAAACCTTAAATCCTTAGCTCTAAACCTTAGACCCTAATCCCTAAACCATACATCCTCTACCCAAAACCCTAAACCCTAAAACCCAAATCCTAAAACCTAAACCTTAAACCCTAAATCCTAAACCCTAAAAACAGAATCCCAAACCTACTGCCTAAACCCTAAACCCTAAACCCATAAAACATAAAACTTAAACCCTAAAGCCAAAACCATAAATCCTAAACCCAAAACCGTAAACCCTAAACCCTATACCCTAAACACTTAAACCTAAACACCAAACCCTAAACCCAAAACCATAAACCCTAAACCCTAAACCCTAAACTCTGAATAATAAACACTAAACACTATACCCCTAACCCTAAAACATAAACTGCAAAGCCTATACTCCAAAACCTAAACCCAAAACACAAAACCCAAAACCCAAGCCCTAAACCATAAGCCCCAAACCCTAAACCCTAAACCTTAAACCCTAAACCAAAAATCCTAATTCCAAAGCCCTACACCATAATCACTAAACCTAAACTTTAAACCCTAAACCCCAAACCCAGAAACCAAAATCCTAAAACCTACACCCTAAAGCCTAAACCGTAAATCCTAAACCCTAAACACTAAACCCTAAACCCTAAACCCTAAACCTAAACCTTAAAACCTAAACCTTAAACCTTATAGCCTGAACGCTAAACCCTAACCCCATACCCTAAAAACTAAACCCTAATCCCTAAACCCAAAACAGTAAACCTTAAATCCTAAGCTCCAAACCTTAGACCCTAATCCCTAAACCTTACATCCTCTACCCTAAACCCTAAACCCCAAAACCCAAATCCTTAAACCTAAACCTTAACTCCTAAATCCTAAACCCTAAAAACAGAATCCCAAACCTACAGCCTAAACCCTAAACCCTAAACCCATAAAACATAAACCTTAAACCCTAAAGCCAAAACCATAAATCCTAAACTCAAAACTATAAACCCTAAACCCTATACCCTAAACACTTAAACCTAAACACCAAACCCTAAACCCAAGACCATAAACCCTAAACCCGAAACCCTACACCCTAAACCCTGAATAATAAAGACTAAACACTATACCCCTAACCCTAAAACATAAACTGCAAAGTCTATACCCCAAAACCTAAACCCAAAACACAAAACCCAAAACCCAAGCCCTAAACCATAAGCGACAAACCATAAACCCTGAACCTTAAACCCTAAACCAAAAACCCTAATACATAAGCCCTACACCATAATCACTAAACCTAAACTTTAAACCCTAAACCCCAAACCCAAAAACTAAAATCCTAAATCCTACACCCTAAAGCCTAAACCGTAAACCCGAAACCCAAAACCCTAAACCCTAAACCCCAAACCCCAAACCCTTAAACCTAAACAACAAACCCTAAACCCCAAACCATAAACCCTAAACCCTAAACCTGAAACCCTAAACCCTATACCCTGAAAAATAAACACTAAACAATCTACCCCCAACCTTAAAACATAAAATGCAAACCCTATACCCCAAAACCTAAGCCCAAAACACAAAACCCAAAACACAAACCATAAACCGTTAACCCAAAGCCCTAAACCATAAACCCTAAACCCTAAACCCTAAACCCGAAACCCTAAACCATAAACCCTAATACCTAAGCCCTACACCATATTCACTAAACCTAAACTTTAAACCCTAAGCCCCAAACCCAAAAACCAAAATCCTAAAACTTACACCCTAACGCCGAAACCGTAAACCCTAAACCCTAAACCCTAAATCCTAAACCTTAAAACATAAACCTTAAACCTTATAGCCTGAATGCTAAACCCTAACCCCATACCCTAAAAAATAAACCCTAACCCCTAAATCCAAAACACTAAACCTTAAATCCTAAGCTCTAAACCTTAGACCCTAATCCCTAAACCATCCATCCTCTACCCTAAACCCAAAACCCTAAAACCCAAATCCTTAAACTTAAACCTTAAACTCTAAATCCTAAGCCCTAAAAACAAAATCCCAAACCTACAGCCTAAACCCTAAACCCAAAACACAAAACCATAAATCCTAAACCCAAAACCGTAAACCCTAAACCCTATACCCTAAACATTTAAACCTAAACACCAAACCCTAAACCCAAAACCATAAACCCTAAACCCGAAACTCTAAACCCTAAACCCTGAATAATAAACACTAAACACTATACCCCTAACCCTAAAACATAAACTGCAAAGCCTATACCCCAAAACCTAAAACCAAAACACAAAACCCAAAACCGAAGCCCTAAACCATTAGCCCCAAACCCTAAACCCTAAACCTTAAACCCTAAACCATAAACCCTAATACCTAAGCCCTACACCATAATCACTAAACCTAAACTTTAAACCCTAAGCCCCAAACCCAAAAACCAAAATCCTAAAACCTACACCCTAAAGCCCTAAATCCCCTAAACCCTAAACCCTAAACCCTAAACCCTAAACCCTAAACCTAAACCTTAAAACCTAAACCTTAAACATTATAGCCTGAACGCTAAACCCTAACCCCATACCCTAAAAACTAAACCCTAATCCCTAAACCCAAAACAATAAACCTTAAATCCTAAGCTCCACACCTTAGACCCTAATCCCTAAACTTTACATCCTCTACCCTAAACCCTAAACCCCAAAACCCAAATCCTTAAACCTAAACCTTAACTCCTAAATCCTAAACCCTAAACCCAAACCACTAAACCTTAAATCCTTAGCTCTAAACCTTAGACCCTAATCCCAAAACCATACATCCTCTACCCAATACCCTAAACCCTAAAACCCAAATCCTTAAACCTAAACCTTAAACCCTAAATCCTAAACCCTAAAAATTGAATCCCAAACCTACTGCCTAAACCCTATACCCTAAACACTTTAACCTAAACACCAAACCCTAAACCCAAAACCATAGTCCCTAAACCCTAAACCCTAAACTCTAAATAATAAACACTAAACACTATACCCCTAACCCTAAAACATAAACTGCAAAGCCGATACTCCAAAACCTAAACCCAAAACACAAAACCCAAAACCCAAGCCCTAAACCATAAGCCCCAAACCCTAAACCCTAAACCTTAAACCCTAAACCAAAAACCCTAATTCCAAAGCCCTACACCATAATCACTAAACCTAAACTTTAAACCCTAAACCCCAAACCCAGAAACCAAAATCCTAAAACCTACACCCTAAAGCCTAAACCGTAAATCGTAAACCCTAAACACTAAACCCTAAACCCTAAACCCTAAACACTAAACCCTAAACCCTAAACCCTAAACCTAAACCTTAAAACCTAAACCTTAAACCTTATAGCCTGAACGCTAAACCCTAACCCCATACCCTAAAAACTAAACCCTAATCCCTAAACCCAAAACAATAAAGCTTAAATCCTAAGCTCCACACCTTAGACCCTAATCCCTAAACTTTACATCCTCTACCCTAAACCCTAAACCCCAAAACCCAAATCCTTAAACCTAAACCTTAACTCCTAAATCCTAAACCCTAAAAACAGAATCCCAAACCTACAGCCTAAACCCTAAACCCTAAACCCATAAAACATAAACCTTAAACCCTAAAGCCAAAACCATAAATCCTAAACCCAAAACCGTAAACCCTAAACCCTATACCCTAAACACTTAAACCTAAACACCAAACCCTAAACCCAAAACCACAAACCCTAAACCCGAAACCCTAAACCCTAAACCCTGAATATTAAACACTAAACACTATACCCCTAACCCTAAAACATAAACTGCAAAGCCTATACCCCAAAACCTAAACCCAAAACACAAAACCCAAAACCCAAGCCCTAAACCATAAGCAGCAAACCCTAAACCCTGAACCTTAAACCCTAAACCATAAACCCTAATACCTAAGCCCTACACAATAATCACTAAACCTAAACTTTAAACCCTAAACCCCAAACCCAAAAACCAAAATCCTAAATCCTACACCCTAAAGCCTAAACCGTAAACCCTAAACCCAAAACCCTAAACCCTAAACCCCAAACCCTAAACCCTTAAACCTAAACACCAAACCCTAAACCCCAAACCATAAACCCTAAACTCGAAACCCTAAACCCTAAACCCTGAAAAATAAACACTAAACACTCTATCCCTAACCCTAAAACATAAACTGCAACCCCTATACCCCAAAACCTAAGCCCAAAACACAAAACCCAAAACACAAACCCTAAACCGTTAAACCAAACCCTAAACCATAAACCCTAAACCCTATACCTTAAACCCTAAACCATAAACCCTAATACCTAAGCCCTACACCATATTCACTAAACCTAAATCTTTAAACCCTACGCCCCAAATCCAAAAACCAAAATCTTAAAACCTACACCCTCAAGCCGAAACCGTAAACCCTAAACCCTAAACCCTAAACCCTAAAACCTAAGCCCTAAACCCTAAACCCTAAACCCTAAACCCTAAACCCTAAACCTTAAAACCCAAACCTTAAACCTTATAGCCTGAACGCTAAACCCTAACCCCATACCCTAAAAACTAAACCCTAATCCCAAAACCCAAAACACTAAACCTTAAATCCTAAGCTCTAAACCATAGACCCTAATCCCTAAACCATACATCCTCTACCCTAAACCCTAAACCCTAAACCCTAAAACCCAAATCCTTAAACTTAAACCTTAAACTCTAAATCCTAAGCCCTAAAAACAGAATCCCAAACCTACAGCCTAAACCCTAAACCCTAAACCCATAAAACATAAACCTTAAACCCTAAAGCCAAAACCATAAATCCTAGACCCAAAACCGTAAACCCTAAACCCTATACCCTAAACACTTAAACCTAAACACCAAACCCTAAACCCAAAACCATAAACCCTAAACCCGAAACTCTAAACCCTAAACCCTGAATAATAAACACTAAACACTATACCCCTAACCCTAAAACATAAACTGCAAAGCCTATACCCCAAAACCTAAAACCAAAACACAAAACCCAAAACCCAGGCCGTAAACCATTAGCCCCAAATCCTAAACCCTAAACCTTAAACCCCAAACCATAGACCCTAACACCTAAGCACTACACCATAATCACTAAACCTAAACTTTAAACCCTAAGCCCCAAACCCAAAAACCAAAATCCTAAAACCTACACCCTAAAGCCTAAACCGTAAATCCTAAACCCTAAACCCTAAACACTAAACCCTAAACCCTAAACCCTAAACCTAAACCTTAAAACCTAAACCTTAAACCTTATAGCCTGAACGCTAAACCCTAACCCCATACCCTAAAAACTAAACCCTAATCCCTAAACCCAAAACACTAAACCTTAAATCCTTAGCTCTAAACCTTAGACCCTAATCCCTAAACCATATATCCTCTACCCAAAACCCTAAACCCTAAACCCTAAAACCAAAATCCTTAAACCTAAACCTTAAACCCTAAATCCTAAACCCTTAAAACAGAATCCCAAAACCTACACCCTAAAGCCTAAACCAAAACTAAATACCCTAAACCCTAAACCCTAAACCCTAAACCCCAAAACCCTAAAACCCAAAACCCTAAAGCTTAAAACCTAAACCGTAAACCTTAGAGCCTGAACACTAAACCCTAACCCCATACCCTAAAAACTAAACCCTAATCCCTAAACCCAAAACACTACACCTTAAATCCTAAGCTCTAAACTTTAGAATCTAATCCCTAAACCTTACATCCTCTACCCTAAACCCTAAACCCTAAAACCCAAATCCTTAAACCTAAACCTTAAACCCTAAATCCTAAACCCTAAAAACAGGATCTCAAACCTACAGCCTAAACCCTAAACCCTAAACCCATAAAACATAAACCTTAAACCCTAAAGCCAAAACCATAAATCCTAAACTCAAAACTATAAACCCTAAACCCTATACCCTAAACACTTAAACCTAAACACCAAACCCTAAACCCCAGACCATAAACCCTAAACCCGAAACCCTACACCCTAAACCCTGAATAATAAAGACTAAACACTATACCCCTAACCCTAAAACATAAACTGCAAAGTCTATACCCCAAAACCTAAACCCAAAACACAAAACCCAAAACCCAAGCCCTAAACCATAAGCGACAAACCATAAACCCTGAACCTTAAACCCTAAACCAAAAACCCTAATACATAAGCCCTACACCATAATCACTAAACCTAAACTTTAAACCCTAAACCCCAAACCCAAAAACTAAAATCCTAAATCCTACACCCTAAAGCCTAAACCCTAAACCCTAAACCCTAAACCCTAAACCCTAAACCCTAAACCCTAAACCTTAAAACCTAAACCGTAAACCTTATAGCTTGAACGCTAAACCCTAATCCCTAAACCCAATACACTAAACCTTAAATCCTAAGCTCTAAACCTTAGAATCTAAGCCCTAAACCCTACATCCTAAACCCTAAACCCTAAACCCTAAACCCTAAAACCCAAATCCTTAAACCTAAACCTTAAACCCTAAACCCTAAACCCTAAAAACAGAATCCAAAACCTACTGCCTAAACCCTAAACCCTAAACCCATAAAACATAAACCATAAACCATAAACCCAAAACCATAAACCCTAAACCCAAAACCGTAAACCCTAAACCCAATACCCTAAACACTTAAACCTAAACCATGAAAAATAAACACTAAACACTCTACCCCTAACCCTAAAACTTAAACTGCAAAGCCTATATCCCAAAACCTAGACCCAAAACACGAAACCCAAAACCCAAAGCCCTAAACCGTTAACCCAAAGCCCTAAACCATAAATCCCAAACCCTAAACCCTAAACCCCAAACCTTAAACCCCTAACCCCAAACCCAAAACCGAAACCCCAAACCCCATACCCTAAAGCCCAAACACTAAACCCTGAACCATAAACCCTAAACCCAAAACCCTATACCCTGAAACTTGAACCCTAATCCCTACACCCCAAACCCTAGTCCCTAAAAACCAGCCCTAAACCCTTATACCAAAAACCTAAACCCCTAACCATAAAGGGTAAACCGTAAAGCCCTATACCCTAAAACCTAAACCCAAAACTTTAAACCCTAAATCATAAACCGTAAATCCTAAACCCTAAACCTTTAACCCTAAACCCAAAACCCTAAATCCAAAACCTTAAACCCTGGACCATAAACCCTAATCCCTATAGCCTAAACCTTAAACACTAAACCCGAAACCCTAATCCCTAAAACCTTAACCATAAAACCGAAACCCTTAACCCTAAACCCTAAACCCTAAAACCCTAATCCTTAAACCCTAAATAGTAAACCATAACCCCTAAAACCTAAACACAAAACAATAAAGCCTAAACCCCAAACACTAAGCCCTAAACTGTAAACCCTAAACCCTTATCCCATAAACCGAAACCTTAAATACTAAACCCTAAATCTTCAGCCCTAAACCCTTATCCCATAAACCGAAACCTTAAATACTAAACCCTAAATCTTCAACCCTAAACCCTAAACCCTAAACCCTAAACCCTAAACCCTAAACCCTAAACCCTAAACCCTAAACCCTAAACCCTAAACCCTAAACCCTAAACCCTAAACCCTAAAACCGAAAACCTAAACCCTTAACCCGAAACCCTAAAACCCTAATCCGTAAACCTTATACCCTAAACCTTAAACCCAAAACCCCAAACCCTAAACCTTAAAACCTAAACCCGAAACCATAAAATCTAAACCCAAAACCCAACATACAATACCATAAAGCCAAAACCTAAAAGTCTAGTCCCTAAACCTAAACCTTAAACACTAAACGCTAAACCCTAAAACCAAAATTCTATAACCTTCACCCTAAATGCTAAACCCAAAAACCCTAAGCCCAAAGCCCGGAAACCAAAATCATAAACCCTAAACACTATACCCTAAACAAAAAACCGTAAACCGAAGACCCTAAACCCTAAACCCTAAACACTAAACCCCAAATCCTAAACCCTAAACAACAATCCCAAACAATGTACCCGAAAAACTAAACCCTAAAACCCTAATCCCTAAACCCTAAACACTGAAACTTAAAATCTAAACCCTAAACCCTACATCCCACACCCTAAACCCGAAACCCTAAAAGCATAATCCCTAAACCTAAACCTTAAACCCTAAACCCCAAACCAAAAATCAAAATCCTAAAACCTACACCCTAAACCCTAAACCCCTAAACCCTAAACCCTAAACCCCTAATTCTTAAACCCAAAGCCCCAAACCCTAAAACCTAAACCATAAACCCTAAACCCTAAACCCTAAACCCTAAACCCTAAACCCTAAACCCTCGACCCTAAACAATAAACACTATATCCTCAACCCGAAACCCTAAAGCATAAACCATTGACCCTAAACCCAAAACCAAAACCCCAAAACCCTCACCCAAAACCCCAAAACCGAAACCCAAAACCCAAACAAAAAACCCTAAACCCTAACCCTAAATCCAAAACCCTAAACCCTAATCCTTAAACCCAAAAACCCTAATTCTTAAACACTAAGCCCAAAACGCACAATCCTAAAACCTAAACGCTAAATGCTAAACCCTCAGTCCTAAACCTTAAACCCTAAACCCTAAAAAAAACCCCTAAACCCTAAGCTCTAAACCCCAAACCCTAAACCCTAAACCCTAAACCCTAAACCCAAAACCGTAACCACTAACCCTAAATCCAAAACCATAACCACTAAATCCTAAACTCTAAACACTCAACCCTAAACCCAAGACCCTAAACCTTAAACCCTTAAACCTAAGCCCTTAACCTAAAACCATTAACCGTAAACCCTAAACCCTAAACCCTAAACCCTAGACCCTAAAACCAGAACGCAAAACCATTATCCTGAACCCTAAACCCTAAACCCTAAACCCTAAACCTTAAACCCTACACCCCAAATCTCAACCCTAAACCCCAAACCCTAATCTCCAAACCCTAAACACTAAATCCCAATCCCTAAACCCTAAAACCTAAACCCTTAGGCCTGTACCCTAATTCCTCAACCCTAATACCTACAACCCAAACCCTAAACCCTGAAACACCAAACCCCAAACCCTTATCTAAAAACCTGAACCCCGAATTCAAAACCTAAACCCAAAAGATAATGCCCAAAACCCTAAACCCTAACAGTTAATCCGAAGCTCTAAACCCTAAACCCAAAACCCTTACGCATAAACCAAAAACCCTAAACCCCAAACCGAAAACCCTAAAGCATAAACCATAATTCCTAAACCCTAAACGTTAAACACTAAACCCTTAACCATAAACCCTAAATCTGAATCCCTAAAACCATAACCCGAAACCCTAAACCTAAACACTAAAACCCTAATCCCTAAACCCTAAACCCAAAACCCAAACCCCAAAACCCCAAACACAAATCCCTAAAGCCAAAGCCCTAAAACCTAAACCCTATATCCCAAACCCTAAATCGTAGACCTTAAACACTGATCCCTAAGCCCTAAACTTTAGATACTAAACCCCAAACCTTAAACCCTAAACCCTAAACTTTAAACTTGAAACCCTAAACCTTAAAACCTAAACCGCAAACCCTAAACCCAATACACTAAAAACTAAACCCAAAGACCCTAATCCCTAACCCCGAAACCCAAAACCCTTAACCCCAAAAGCAAAATCCTAAAACAGTCACGCTAAACCCTAAACCCAATAACCCTAAACACTAAACCCCAAACCGAAACCCTAAACCCAAAACCTAGAATCATAAACCCTAAATCTTGAACCCCAAACCCTTAACCCTAAGCCCTAAACCCCTAAACCTAAAACCCTAAACCCTTAACCCCAAATCCACCTTAAATCCTAAACCCTGAACCCTTAACCGCAAACCCTAAACTGTAAACTCTAAACCCTAAAACCAAAATCCCAAAACCCATACCCTAAAATCTAAACTCAAAATCCCTAATCCTTAAACTCAGAGCCCAAAACCCAAAACCCTCATCCCTAAACCCAAAACCCTAAACCCTAAACCCAAAACCCAAAACCCAAAACCTTATACCCTGAACCATAAACCTTAAACCGTAAACCTTATAACCCAAACCCTAGACCCTAATCACTAAACCCAAAGCCATAAACCCTATATCCTAAATCCCAAACCCTTAACCCTTAACCCTTAACCTATAGCCCAAGACCCAAAACCCTAAGCCTTAAGCCCCAATCCCCAAATCCTATGCCCTAAACCCTAAACCATAAACCCAAAACTCAAAAATCTAAACCCAAAACACAAAACCAAAAACCTAAAACACAAAACCCCAAACCCAAAAGCCTAAACCAAAAACCCTAAACGCCAAACCTTAAACACCAAAACCCTAAACCTAACCCTAAAACCAAAACCTTTAACACTAATCCCTAAACCTTAAACCATAAACCATAATCCCTAAAACTTAACCAACAAACCCAAATCCTAAGTCCTAAACCCCAAACCCCAAATCCTAAGTCCTAAACCCTAAACTCTAAACCCTAAACCTTCAACCTTAAACCCAAAAACCAAAACCCAAAACCTAAAACCCCAAACCCTAAACCATAACCCAAAATCCAAAACCCAAAACCCTAAAGCCAAAACCCAAAACCCAAAACCCCAAACCTTAAACGTTAAACACTAAACCCTAAGCCCTAAACCCTAAACCCTAATCCCTAAACAATAAATCCCAAACCTAAAACCCTAGGCCTTATACCCTAAACCCTAAACAGAAGCCTTAATAGCCTAAACCATAAACCCTGAAACAAAAAACCTAAACCCTAGACCCTAAATCAAAAAACCCTAACCCTAAACCTAAAGCCCTAATCCCCTGTACCCAAAACCCTAAACCCAAAAACCTAAAACTTTCACCCCAAATCCAAAACCTTAAACACTAAATCCAAAACCTTAAACCCTAAATCCTAAACCCCAAACCCTTAACCCTAAACCTTGAACCATAAACCCAAAACCCTAAGCCCTAAACCCCCCAACCCAAATCCTAAGCCCTAAACCCTAATCCCTAAACCCTAAACCAGAAACCCTAGCCCCAAAAAACTAAACCAAAAACTCTAAACCGTAAACCCAAAACCTAAACCCCAAACCTTAAACACTAAACCCTAAACCTATTCCCTAAAACCTAAACCTTTAACACTAAACCCTGAACCTTAAACCCTTAAACCTAATACCTAAAACCTAAACACTAAACCCTAAAGCTAAAACCCTAAGCCCTAAACCCCAAACCCTGAATCCTATGCCCTAAACCCTAAACCCTAAACCCTAAACCCTAAGCCCTAACAATAAACCCAAAACCCTAAACAAAAATCCCTAAAGCTTAAACCCCAAACCTGAAAACCTATAACCCAAATCCATAAACCGTAAACCTTAATCCCTAAACCCTAAACCTTGTACCCAAAAGCCTAAATGATTAACCCTAAACCCTAATCCCTAAAACCTAAACACTAAATCCTGCAACCAATAACCTAAACCTTAAACCCAAAAACCTAAACGTAAAACACAGAACCTAAAAACCTAAACTGTAAACCGTAACCCAAGACCCAAAACCCAAAACCCTAATGCCTAAACCCAATAACCAAAACCCCAAGCGTTAAACATTAAACACTAAACCCTAAACCATAAACCCAAAACCCTAAACCAAAACCTTAACACCCTGAACCATAAACCCTAAACCAAAAAACAAAAAACCTTAAACCCTAACTCCCAAAACCCTAACCTTAAACCTGAAGCCCTAAAGCCCCATACCCTAAACCCAAAACCCAAAACCCTAAAATATAAACACTAAACACTAAACCCCTAACCCTAAAACCTAAACCGTAAAGCCTATACCTCAAAAGCTAAATCCAAAACACAAAATCCCCAAAACCTAACCTGAAAATCCTAAAACACTAATCCCTAAAGCCTAAACAGTAAACCCTAACCCCTAAACCCTCAACACAAAACACTAAAGCCTAAACACCCAAACCCTAAACCCCAAACACTAAGCCCTAAATCGTAAACCCTAAACCCTTATCCCACAACCCGAAACCTTAAATACTTAACCCAAAACCCTAAACCCAAAACCATAAACCTTAAAACCCAAACCCAAAACCATACACCCTGTACCTTAAACCCTAAACCCTAAACCCTAAAAGCCTAAATCCTAAACCCTAAACCCTAAACCCTAAACCCTAAACCCTAAACACTAAACCCTAAACCTTATAGCCTGAAGGCTAAACCTAACCCCATACCCGAACAAATAAACACTAATACCTAAACCAAAAACACTCAACCTCAAATCCTAAGCTCTAAACCTTAGAATGTCAAGCCTAAACCATACATCACATACCCTAAACCCTAAACCCTAAACCCTAAAACTCATATCCATAAACCTAAACTTTAAACCCTACACCCTAAACCTTAAACCCTAAACCAAAAACCTTAAAACAAAAACCCTAAACCCTAAACCCTAAACCCTAAACCCTAAACCCTAAACCCAAAACCTTAAACCCTAAACCCTATACCCTAAACACTTATACCTAAACCCCAAACCCTAAACAACAAACCCTAAACCCTAAACAACAATCCCTAAACCCTAAAACCTAAACCCGATACCCTAAACCCTAAACCCTAAACCCTAAACCCTAAACCCTGAACTATAAACACTAAACACTAAACCGCTAACCCTAAAACCTAAACTTCAAAGCTTATACCTCAAAACCTAAATCCAAAACACAAAACCCAAAACCCTATACCCTAAACCGTTAACCAAAAGCACTAAACCATAAACTATAAACCCAAAACCCTAAACCCTAAACCTTAAAACCTAAACCATAATCCCTTATACCTAAGCCCTAAACCTTAAATAGTAAACCCTAATTCCTAATCCTCAAAACCTACCCTAAACCCTAAACCCTAAGCCCAAAACACTAAAACCTAAACCATATACCCTAAATCCTATACCCTAAACCGAAAACCCTACACCCTTACCCTAAACCTTAAACCCTAAACCCTAATCCCCAAACCGTAAACCCTAAATCCCAAACCCTAATGCATAAACGCCCGACCCAAAACCCTAAACATAAAACACAGAACCCAAAACCCTAAACCCAAAACCGTAACCCAAAACCCTAAACCCAAAAGCTTAACCCAAAACCCAAAACCCTAAATCCTAAACCCAAAAGCCTAAACCCCAAGCCTTAAACATTAAACGCTAAACCCTTAACCCTTAACCCTAAACCCTAAACCCTAAACCCTAAACCCCAATCCTTAAACAATAAACCAATAACAGGAATCCCTAAGCCTTATACCCAAAACCCTAAAAAACAGAAACCTTAACACCCTTAACCTTAAACCCAAAGTCCTAAAGATAAAACACAGAAACCAAAACACTAAACCCAAAACCCAAAACCCTAAAACCTAAACCCAAAACCCAAAACCCAAAACCCTACGTTTAGGATTCACGGTTTAGTGTTGTGGTCTTTTTCAGGTATAGGGTTAAGGTTTAGGGTTTAGGTTTTAAGGTTTTGGGTTTAGGGTTTAAGGTTTAGGGTTTAGGGTTTAGGGTTTAAGGTTTAGGGTTTAGGGTTTAGGGTTTAGGGTTTAGGGTTTTGGGATTAGGGTTTTAGGATTTTAGGATTTTGTGTTTCGGGTATGGAGTGTAGGGTATGGGGTTTAGGTATTAATATTTAGGGTTTAGGGTTTAAGGTTTAGGGTTTACTATTTAATGATTAGTGTTGAGGGACAAGGGTTTAGGCTTTACGGTTTAAGGTTTAGAGTTTAGGGTTTGGGGTTTGGGGTTTTGGTTTTAGGGTTTTATGTTTTGGGTTAAGGGGTTAGGGTTTAATGTTTAGGGTTTAGATTAGGAATTTAGGGTTTAGGGTTTTGGTTTTAGGGATTTGGCATAAGGGTTTTGTGTTTAATGTTTAGGGCATAGGGATTAGGGTTTATGGTTTAGGGTTTAAGGTTTCAGGTTTACGGATTGGTTTATGCTTTAGGGTTATGGGTTTGGGGTTTAGGGTTTTGGGTTAATTGTGTAGGATTTAGGGTTTTCGGTTTTGTGTTTTGGGTTTAGGTTTTAGAGTATAGGGCATTACAGTTTAAGTTTTAGTGTTAGGGGCTTTAGGTTTCGTGCTTTTAGATTAGGGTTTCAGATTTAGGGTTTAGGATTTAGGATTTAGGGTTTAGGGTATAGGGTTTTGGGTCGAGGGTTTATACTTTAGGGTTTGGGGTTTAGGGTTTAGGGTTTGGGGATTAGGGTTTAGGGTTTAGGGTTTAGGGTTTAGGGTTTAGGGTTTAGGGTTTTCGGTTTAGGGTTTAGGGTTTAGGATGTAGGGTATATGGTTTGGGTTTTATGGTTTTGGGCTTAGGGTTTAGGATTTAGGATAGGTTTTGTGGATTAGGGTTTAGGGTTTACTGTTTAAAGTTTAGGGCATAGGTATTACTATGTATGGTTTAGGATTTAAGGTTTGGGGTTTAGGGTTTGGGGTTTATAGTTTATGGTTTAGTGCTTTGGGTTAACGGTTTAGGGTTTAGGGTTTTGGAGTTTGTGTTTTGGATTTAGGTTTTGAGGTATAGGCTTTGCTGTTTAGGTTTTAGGGTTAGGAGTTTAGTGTTTAGGGTTTATAGTTCAGGGTTTAGGGTTTAGGGTTTAGGGTATTGGGTTTAGGGTTTAGGGTTTAGGGTTTGTTGTTTAGGGTTTGGGGTTTAGGTATAAGTGTTTAGGGTTTAGGGTTTATCGTTTACGATTTTGGGTTTAGGGTTTAGGGTTTAGGATTTAGGGTTTATGGTTTTGGCTTTAGGGTTTAGGGTTTATGGTTTATGTTTTATGGGTTTAGGGTTTAGCGTGTAGGTTTTGGGATTTTGGTTTTAGGTTTTAGGGTTAGGGGTTTAGTGTTTAGTGTTTATATTTCAGGGTTTTGGGCTTAGGGTATCGGGCTTTAGGGTATAGGGCTTTAGGGCTTTAGATTTAAGGTTAGGGTTTTGGAATTTAGGGTCTAAGGTTTTTGGTTTTTTGGTTTAGTGTGCATGGTTCAGGGTGTTAAGGTTTTTGTTTAGGGTTTTACGTATAAGGCTTAGGGTATACCCAAAACCCTAAACCCTAAACCCTGAAACAAAAACTCTAAAACCTACACCCTAAATCCTAAACCCTAAACAACCATCCGAAACCATGTACCCTAAAAACTAAACCATAAAACCCTATTCCCTATACCCTAAACATAAAACCTTATATCATAAGCCCTAAACCTTAAAATTTAAACCCTAAACCCTACTTCCCATACCCTAAACCCGAAACCATAAAACCATAATCCCTAGACCTAAACCTTAAACCCTAAACCCCAAACCCAAAAACCAAATTCCAAAAACATACACCCTAAACCATAAACCTTATAGCCTAAACGGTAAACCCTAACCCCATACCCTAAAAACTAAACCCTAATCCCTAAACCCAAAACACTGAACCTTAAATCCTCAGCACCTTAGAATCTAAGCCCTAAACCCTACATCTTATACCGTAAACCCTAAACCCTAAAACTAAAATCCCTAAACCTAAACCTTAAACCCTACACCCTAAACCCTAAACTCTAAACCATAAAACCAGAATCCCATACCTACAACCCAAACCCTAAACCCTCAACCCATAAAACTTAGACCATAAACTCTAAATCCTAAGCCAGAAACCCTAAACCCAAAACCGTAAACCCTAAACCCTACACCCTAAACACTTAAACCTACACACCAAACCCTAAACCTTAAACCATAAACCCTAAACCCGAAACCCTAAACCCTAAACCATGAACAGTAAACACTAAACACTAAACACTAAACACAAAACCCCTAACCCTAAAACATAAACTGCAAAGCCTATACACCAAAACCTAAACCCAAAACACAAAACCCAAAGCCCTAAATCTTAAACCCAAAGCCCTAAACCATAAACCCCAAACCCTAAACCATAAACCTTAAACCCTAAACCATAAACCCTAATACCTAAGCCCTACACCATAAACACTTAACCCTAAACCCTAAGCCCTGAGCCCAAAATCCTAAAACCTAAACCATATACCCTAAAAACCCTAAACCTTAAACCGAAAACCCTAAACCATATACCCTAAACCCTAAACCCTAAAACCTAAACTCTAAACCCTAAACCCTAAACCCTAAACCCTAAACCCTAATCCCTAAACCCTAAACCCTAAACCCTGAACCCTACACCATAAACCATTGACCCAAAACCCTAAACTTTAAGCACGAAACCCAAAGCCCCTAACATTAAAACCTAAACTGTAAAGCCCTATACCCTAAAACCTAAATCCAAAACAGAAAACCCAAAACCCTAAACCCTACACAATTAACCCAAAACCCTAAACCCCAAACCCATAACCCTAAAGCAAAAATCAAACCCTAAACCCGAAACTTTAAACCCTAAACCATAAACCCTAATCCCCATGCCCTAAACCTTAAACACTAAACCCATAACACAAATCCCAAAAACCAAAAGCCTAAACCCTAAATCCCTAATCTGAATCCAAAGCAGTAAACCCTAACCCCTAAACCCAAAACACAAAACCCTAAAGCCAAAACCCTAAACCCTAAACCCCAAACCCAAAACCCTAAACTGTAAAGCCTCAACCCTTATCCCTCAACACTAAACCTTAAATAGTAAAGCCTAAACCTTAAACCCTAAACCCTAAATCTAAATACCTAAACCGAAGACCCTACACTCTATACCCAAAACAAAAAATCCTAAAACCCTAATCCCTAAACCCTAAACCCTGAACACTAAACCTTGAACCCTAAACCCAAAACGTTAAAACCTAAACACTAAACCTTAATCCTATACCCTAAAATCTAAACCCTAAAACACAAATCCCTAAGCCCACAACACTAAACCGTCAATCCTATCCTCAAACCTAAAGCCAAAATTTTAAACCCTATACCCTAAACCCCCAACCCGAAATCCAAAAACCCGAATCCATAAACAAAAAGCCTAAAACCCTAAAACCTAAACCTTATACCCTAAGCCCGAAACCCTAAACCGTAAACCCGAAACCCTAAACCCTAAACCCTAAACCCTAAACCTTAAACACAACACCCTAAACCCAAAACACTAAACGCCAAATGCTAAACCCTAAACCTAAACCCAGAACCCTAGTCTACAAATACTAAACCCTAAACCCAAAACCCTAAACCTTAAACCCCAAACCCCAAACCCCAAACCCAGAACCTAAACCCCAAACCCCATACCCTAAAGCCCAAACGCTAAACCCTAAACCCTAAACCCAAAACCCTAAACCCTATACCCTGAACCCTAAACCCCAATCCCTACACCCCAAACCCTAATCACTAAATCCCAACCCTAAACCCATATACCGTAAACCTAAACCCTAACACTAAAGCGTAAACTGTAAAGCCCTATACCCTAAAACCTAAACCCAAAACACAAAACCCAAAACTTTAAACCCTAAATCGTAAACCCCAAACCCTAAACCTAAACCCTGAACCCTAAACCCTGAACCCTAAACCCAAAACCCTAAATCCCAAACCTTAAACCCTGAACCATAAACCCTAATCCCTTTAGCCTAAACCTTAAACACTAAACCCGAAACCCTAATCCCTAAACCGGAAACCCCCAACCGTAAACCCTACACCCTAAACCCTAAAACCCTAATCCTTAAACCCTAAATAGTAAACCATAAACCCTAAACCCTAAACCCTAAACCCTAAACCCCAAACACTAAGCCCTAAACCGTAAACCCTAAACCCTTATCCCATAAACCAAAACCATAAATACTAAACCCTAAATCTCCAACCCTAAACCCTAAAGCCTAAACCTTAAAACCTAAACCCTAAACCCTAAAACCTAAAACCTAAGCCCTAAGCCCTAAACCCTAAAACCCTAATCGTTAAACCCTATACCCTAAACCTTAAACCCTAAACCCCATACCCTAAACCTTAAAACCTAAACCCGAAACCTTAAAATCTAAACCCAAAACCCAACATCCTACACCGTAAGGCCAAAACCCTAAAAGTCTAGTCCCTAAACCTAAACCCTAAACCCTATGCCCTAAACCCTAAAACCAAAATTCTAAAACCTTCGCCCTAAATGCAAAACCCAAAAACCCTAAGCCCAAAGCCCGAAAACCTAAATCATAAACCCTAAACCCTATACTCTAAACAAAATACCGTAAACCGAATACCCTAAACCCTAAACCCGAACCCCTAAACCCCAAATCCTAATCCCTAAACCCTACACACTAAACCTTAAAATCTAAACCCTAAACCCTAAATCCCATACCCTAAACCCGAAACCCTAAAACCACAATCCCTAAACCTAAACCTTAAACCCTAAACCCCAAAACCAAAAACCAAAATCCTAAAACCTACACCCTAAACCCTAAACCCCAAACCCTAAACCCAAAACCCCTAATTCTTAAACCCAAAACCCTAAACCCTAATCCCAAATCCTAAATACTTAACCCTAAATCCTAAACCCTAAACCCTAAATCCTCAACCCTAAACAATAAACACTATACCCTAAACCCGAAACCCTAAACCATAAACCATTAAACCTATATCCAAAACCAAAACCCCAAAACCCTCACCCACAACCCCAAAACCCAAACCCAAAACCCAAACAAAAAACCCTAAACCCTAACCCTAAATCCAAAACCCTAAACCCTAATCCCTGAACCCAAAAACCCTAATTCTTAAACCCAAATCCTAAAACGCACAATCCTAAAACCTAAACGCTAAATGCTAAACCCTTAGTCCTAAACCCTAAACCCTAAACCCTAAACAAAAACCCCAAACCCTAACCCCCAAACCCTAAACCCTAAACCCTAAACCATAACCACTAACCCTAAATCCAAAACCATAACCACTAAATCCTAAACTCTAAACACTCAACCCTAAAGCCAAAACCCTAAACCTTAAACCCTTAAACCTAAGCCCATAACCTAAAACCGTTAACCGTAAACCCTAAACCCTAAACACTAGACCCTAAAACCAGTACGCGAAACCATTATCCTGAACCCTAAACCTTAAACCTTAAACCCTACACCCCAAATCCTAACCCTAAACCCCGAACCCAAATCCCCAAACCCTAAACAATAAATCCTAATCCCTAAACCCTAAAACCTAAACCCTTAGGCCCGTACCCTAAATCCTCAACCCTAATCACTACAACCCAAACCCTAAACCCTGAAACCCTAAACCCCAAAACCTTATCCCTAATCCCTAAACTTTAGATACTAAACCCCAAACCTTAAACCTTAAACCCTAAACCTTAAAACTAAACCCAAAACCCTAGACCCTATACCCCAAACCCTAAACCCTAAACCCTAAACCCTAAACCTTAAACCTAAACCCAAAACCCTAGACCCTATACCCCAAACCCTAAACCCTAAACCTTAAACCCTAAACCCTAAACCTTAAAACCTAAACCCTAAACCCTACACCTAATACACTAAAAACTAAACCCTAAAACCCTAATCCCTAACCCATCAACCCAAAACCCTAAACCCCAAAACCAAAATCCTAAAACAGTCATGCTAAACCCTAAACCCAAGAACCCTAAACACTAAACCCCAAACCGAAACCCTAAACCCAAAACCCAAAATCATAAACCCTAAATCTTGAACCCCAAACCCTTAACCCTAAGCCCTAAACCCCTAAACCTAATACCCTAAACCCTCAACCCCAAACCCGAAATCCACCTTAGATCCTAAACCCTGAACCCTTAACCTCAAACCCTAAACCGTAAACTCTAAACCTTAAAACCAAAATCCTAAAACCCATACCCTAAAATCTAAACTCAAAAACCCTAATCCTTAAACCCAAAGCCCAAAACCCTACACCCTCATCCCTAAACCCTAAAGCCTAAACCCAAAACGTTATACCCTGAACCATAAACCTTAAACCGTAAACCTTATACCCCAAGCCCTAGACCCTAATCACTAAACCCAAAGCCATAAACCCTATATCCTAAACCCCAAACCCTTAACCTTTAACCCATAGCCTGAAACCCAAAACCCTAAGCCTTAAGCCCCAATCCCCAAATCCTATGCCCTAAACCCTAAACCATAAACCCTAAACTAAAAAATCTAAACCCAAAACAAAAAAACCAAAAACCCAAAGCACAAAACCCCAAACCCAAAAGCCTAAACCAAAACCTTAAATTCCAAAACCCTAAACCTATCCCTAAAACCAAAACCTTTAACACTAAACCCTAAACCTTAAACCATAAACCCTAATCTCTAAAACTTAACCAATAAACCCAAAACCCTAAGCCCTAAACCCCAAACCCCAAATCCTAAGCCCCAAACCCTAAACTCTAAACCCTAAACCTTTAACCTTAAACCCAAAAACCAAAACCCAAAACTTAAACCCCCAAACCCTAAACCTAAACCCAAAACCCAAAACCCTAAACCCTAAACCTTAAACATTAAACACTAAACCCTAAGCCCTAAACCCTAAACCTTAAACATTAAACACTAAACCCTAAGCCCTAAACCCTAAACCCTAAACCCTAATCCCTAAACAATAAATCCCAAACCCAAAACCCTATGCCTTGTACCCTAAACCCTAAATAGAAGCCTTAATAGCCTAAACCATAAACCTTGAACCAAAAAACCTAAAACCCTAGACCCTAAATCAAAAAACCCTAACCCTAAACCTAAAGCCCTAATCCCCTATACCCTAAACCCTAAGACTTTCACCCCAAACCCAAAATATTAAACAGTAAATCCAAAACCTTAAACCCTAAATCCTAAACCCCAAACCCTTAACCCTAAACCCTGAACCATAAACCCAAATCCCTAAGCCCTAAACCCCCAAACCCAAATCCTAAGCCCTACACCCTAAACCCTAAACCCTAAACCAGGAACCCTAGCACCAAAAACCTAAACCAAAAACCCTAAACCGTAAACCCAAAACCTAAACCCCAAACCCCAAACCTTAAACACTAAACCCTAAACCTATTCCCTAAAACCTAAACCTTTTACACTAAACCCTAAACCTTAAACCCTTAAACCTAATACCTAAAACCTTAACACTAAACCCTAAACCTACAAACCTAAGCCCTAAACCCCAAACCCTGAATCCTAAGCCCTATACCCAAAACCCTAAGCCCTAAGAGTAAACCCAAAACCCAAAACCCAAAACCCTAACCCCTAAACAAAAATCCCTAAAGCTTAAACCCAAAACCCGAAAACCTAAAACCCTAATCCATAAACCCTAAACCCTAATCCATAAACCCTAAACCTTAAACCTTATACGCAAAAGCCTAAACGATTAACCCTCAACCCTAATCCCTAAAACCTAAACACTAAATCCTGCAACCAATAACCAAAACCTGAAACCCAAAAACCTAAACGTAAAACACAGAACCCAAAACCCTAAACTGTAAACCGTAACCCAAGACCCAAAACCCAAAACCCAAAACCCAAAACCCTAAGGCCTAAACCCAATACCCTACACCCCAAGCCTTAAACATTAAACACTAAACCCTAAACCATAAACCCAAAACCCCAATCCCAAAACAGTAAACTAAAAACCCAAAACCCTAAGGCTTATACACAAAACACTAAACAGAAACATTAACACCCTGAACCATAAACCCTAAACCAAAAAACCAAAAACCTTAGACCCTAATTCCCAAAACCCTAACCTTAAACCTGAAGCCCTATACCCTAAACCCAAAACCCAAAACCCAAAACCCAAAACCCAAAACCCTGAAACACTAAACACTAAACCGTAAAGCCTATACCTCAAAAGCTAAACTCAAAACAAAAAATCCCTAAAACCTAACCCCAAAATCCTAAAACACTAATCCCTAAAGCCTAAACAGTAAACCCTAAACACAAAACTCTAAAGCCTAAACCCCCAAACCCTAACCCCAAAACACAAACCCTAAACCGTAAACCCTAAACCCTTATCCCACAACCCGAAACCTTAAATACTAAACCCAAAACCATAAACCCAAAACCCTAAACCTTGAAACCCAAACACTAAACCATACACCCTGTACCTTAAACCCTAAACCCTAAAACCCTAAATCCTAAACCCTAAATCCAAAACCTTAAACACTAAACCATAAACCCTAAACCCTAAACCTTATAGCCTGAATGCTAAACCCTAACCCCATACCCAAAAAACTAAACACTAATCCCTAAACCCAAAACACTCAACCTTAAATCCTAAGCTCTAAACCTTAGAATCTACCTATACCCTAAAACCTAAACCCTAAAACTCAAATCCGTAAACCTAAACTTTAAACCCTACACCCTAAACCCTAAAACCAAAATAACAAAACCTACACCCTAAGCCCGAAACCCATAAAACATAAACCATAAACCCTAAACCCTAAACCTAAAACCCTAAACCAAAAAGCGTAACCCCGAAACCCTATACCCTAAACACTTATACATAGACCCCAAACCCTAAACAACAAATCCTAAATCCTTAAGCCTAAACCCTAAACCCTAAACCCTAAACCCTAAACCCGATACCCAATACCCTAAACCCAAAACCCTAAAATATAAATACTAAACACTATACGGCTAACCCAAACACCTAAACCGTAAAGCCTATACCACAAAACCTAAACCCAAAACACAAAACAAAAAAACACTAAACACTAAACCCTAAAGCGTTACCCCAAACCCCTGAAGCGTAAACCCCAAACCCTAAACCGAAAACCTTAAACCCTAATCCCAAGACCCTAAAAGTTTAACCCTAAACCCAAAACCCTAATCCCTAAAACCTAAACCCAAAATTCTGAAACACTAATCCCTAAAGCCTAAACAGTAAACCCTAACCCCTAAGCCCTAAACACAAAACACTAAAGCCTAAACACCTAAACCCTAAACCCCAAACACTAAGCCCTAAACCGTAAACCCTAAACCCTTATCGCACAACCGGAAACCTAAAATACTTAACCCAAAACCATAAACCCAAAACCATAAACCCAAAACCATAAACCTTAAAACCCAAACGCTAAACCATACACCCTATACCTTAAACCCTAAACCCTAAAACCCTAAATCCTAAACCCTAAACCCTAAACCCTAAACCTTAAACACTAAACCCTAAACCTTATAGCCTGAACGTTAAACCCTAACCCCATACCCTAAAAAATAAACACTAATACCTAAACCCAAAACACTCAACCACAAATCCCAAGCTCTAAACTTAGAATCTCAAACCTAAACCCTACATCATATACCCTAAACCCTAAACCCTGAAATTCAAATCCATAAACCTAAACTTTAAACTCTACACCCAAAACCCTAAAACCAAAATCTCAAAACCTACACCCTAAACCCTAAACCCTAAACCCATAAAACAAAAACCATAAACCCTAAACCCTAAATCCAAAACCGTAAACCCTAAACCCAATACCCTAAACACTTATACCTGAACCCCAAACCCAAAACTACAAACACTAAACCCTAAACCCGAAATCCTAAACCTGATACCCTAAACCCTAAACTCGGAACTACAAACACTATACACTAAACCCCTAACCCTAAAACCTAAACTTCAAAGCCTATACCTCAAAACCTAAATCTAAAACACAAAACCCAAAACCCTATACCCTAAACCATTAACCCAAAGCACTAAACCATAAACTATAAACCCGAAACCGTAAACCCAAAACCTTAAAACCTAAACCATAATCCCTAAGACCTATGCCCTAAACCTTAAACAATAAACCCTAAACCCTAATCCCCAAAACCTATCCTAAACCCTAAACCCTATGCCCAAAACAATAAAACCTAAACCATATACCCTACATCCTAAACCCTAAACCCTAAACCGAAAATCCTAAACCCTTACCCTAAACTCTAAACCCTAAACCCTAATCCCCAAACCCTAAACCCTAAACCCTAAACCCCAAACCCTAAAGCATAAACCCTCAACCCAAAGCCCTATACCCTAAACCCTAAACCCTAAACCCGAAACCCTAATCTATAAACATGAAACCCAAAGCCCCAACCACTAAAACTTAAACTGTAATGCCCTATACCCTAAAACCTAAACCCAAAACACAAAACAAAAAACCCTAAATCCTAAGCCATTAAACCAAAACCCTAAACCCCAAACCTATAACCCTAAAGCATAAACCAATCCCTAAACCCGAAACATTAAACCCTAAACCATAAACCCTAATCCCTATGCCCTAAACCTTAAACACTAACCCCTTATCCCAAATCCCTAAAACCAAAATCCTAAACACTACATTCCTAATCTAAACCCTAAACATTAAACCCTAACCCCTAAACCCAGAACATAAAACCCCAGAGCCAAAATCAAAACGCAAAACCCCAAACCCTAAACCCTAAACCCTAAACCATAAAGCCTAAACCCTTATCCCTCAACACTAATCATTAAATAGTAAACCCTAAACCTTAAACCCTAAACCCTAAATATTAATACCTAAACCCTAGACCCTACACTCCATACCCTAAACACAAAATCCTAAAACCCTAATCCCTAAACCCCTAAACCCTAAACCCTAAACCCTAAACCCTAAACCCTAAACCCTAAACCCTAAACCTTAAAACACTATACCCTAAACCTCAACCCTATACCAAAAAAAGCCCACAACACTAAACCGTGAATCCTAAACGTTAAAAGCTAAACCCAAAACCGTAAACCCCAAACCCTAAAACCCTAATCCGTAAACCTAAAACTAAAATCCTAAAACCTAAACCCTAAACTCTCAACCCGTAGCCCAAAAACCCTAATCCATAAACATAAAGGCTATAACCCTAAAACATAAACCATAAAACCTAAACCTCATACCCTAAGCCCAAGACCCTAAACTGTAAACCCTAAACCCTAAACACCACACCCTAAACCCAAAACACTATACGCCAAACGCTAAACCTTAAACCTTAACCCAGAACCCTAGACTATAAACACTAAACCCTAAACCCAAAGCCCTAAACCTTAAATCCTTAACCTAAACCCAAAGCCAAAACCCCAAACCCCATACCCTAAAGCCCAAGCGCTAAACCCTAAACCCTAAACACTAAACCCTAGAACCTATACCCTGAACCATCAACACTAATCCCTACACCCCAAACCCAAATCCATAAAACCCAACCCTAAACTCTTATCCCTAAAACCTAAACCCCAAACCCTAAAATGTAAACCATAAAGCCCTATACCCTAAAACCTAAACCCAAAACACAAAACCCTAAACTTTAAACCCTAAACCGTAAAACCTAAACCCTAAACCCTGAACCCAAAACCCAAAACCCAGAACCCAAAACCCAAAAGCATAAATCCCAAACCCTAAACCCTGAGCCATAAACCCTAATCCCTATACCCTAAACCTTAAACACTAAACTCGGAACCCTTATCCCTAAAACCTAAACACTAAACCCTAAACACAAAACCCTAAACCCTAAAACCCTAATCCTTAAACCCTAAAACCCTAATCCCTAAACCCTAAACCCTAAAACCCTAATCCCTAAACCCTATACCCTAAACGTTAAACCCTAAACCTTAAAACCTAAACCCTAAACCTTAAAATCTAAACCCTAAACCCTGCATCCTATACTGTAAAGCCAAAACCCTAAAACCCGAGTCCCTAAACCTAAACCCTAAACCCTAAACCCTAAACCCTGAAACCAAAATTCGAAAACCTACACCCAAAATGCTAAACCCAAAAACCCTAATCCTTAAACCCTAAGCCCAATGCCCGAAAATCTATACCATAAATCATAAACCCTATACCCTAAACAAAAAACCGTAAACCGTAAACCGCAAACCCTAAACCCCAAACCCTAAACCCTAAACAACAAACCCAAACCCTGTACCCTAAAAACCAAACCCTAAAACCCTAATCCCTAAACCCTAAACACTAAACCTTTTATCGTAAACCCTAAACCGAAAAATCTAAACCCTAAACCCTAAACCCCATACCCTAAACCTGAAACCCTAAAACCCTAATCCCTAAACCTACACCTTAAACGCTAAACCCAAAATCCAAAGACCAAAATCCTAAAACCTACACCCTAAACCCTAAACCCTAAACCCTTAACCGTAAACAACTAATCCTTAAACCCGAAGCCCAAAACCCTACAACATAAACCATAAACCTTAAACCCTAAACCCTAAACCCTAATCCCAAAATCCTAAACGCTAAATCCTAAACCCTAAACCCTAAACCTTAAACCCCAAACCTTAAACCATAAACCCCAAACCTCAAACCCTAAACCCTAGACCCTCAACCCTAAACAATAAACTCTATATCCAAAACCCGAAACCCTAAACCATAAACCATTAACATTAAACCCAAAACCAAAACCCCAAAACCCAAACCCAAAACCTGAACGAAAAACCATAAACCCTAACCCTAAATTCAAAACCCTAAACCCTAATCCCTAAATCCAAAAACCCTAATTCTTAAACCACCCTAAGCCCAAAACGCACAATCCTAAAACCCAAACGCTAAATGCTAAACCCTCAATCCTAAACCCTAAACCCTAAACCCTAAACCCTAAACCCTAAACAAAAACCCCTAAACCCTAAACCCCAAACCCTAAACCCTAAACAAAAACCCCTAAACCCTAAACCCCAAACCCTAAACCCCAAACCCTAAACCCTAAACCCTAAACCCAAAACCATAGACACTAACCCTAAATTAAAAACCATAACCACTAAATCCTGAACTCTAAACACTCAACCCTAAACCCAAAACCCTAAACCCTAAACCTTACACCCTCAAACCTAAGGCCATAGCCTAAAACCGTTAATCGTAAACCCTAAACCCTATACCCTAAACCAGAACACGAAACCATTATACTAAACCCCAAACACTAAACCCTAAACCTTAAACCCTACACCCCAAATCCTAACCCTAAACCCTAAACCGTAATCCCCAATCTCCAAAGCCTAAACGCTAAATCCTGATCCCTAAACCCTAAAACCTAAATCCTTAAGCCTATACCCTAACGCCTCAACCCAAATCCCTACAACCCATACCCTAAACCCTAAAACCCTAAACCCTAAACCCTAAATCGTTATCCCAAAAACCTAAACCCTGAATCCTAAAACCTAAACCCCGAAAGCCCTATACCCTGAAACCTAAGCCCGAAAGACAGAACCCAAAACCCAAAACCCTAAACAGTTAGCCCAAAGATATAAACCCAAAACCTAAAACCCTTAAGCATAAACCAAAACCCCTAAACCCCAAACCAAAAACCCTAAACCATAAACCATAATTCCTAAACCCTAAACCTTGAACACTAAACCATTAGCCTTAAACCCTAAATCCGAATCCCTAAAACCATAACCCTAAAACCTAAACCCTAAACCCTAAACCCTAAAACCCTAATCCCTAAACCTTGAACCCAAAACCCTAACCCCTAAACCCTAAACCCTAAACCCTAAACACAAATCCCTAAAGCCAAAACCCCAAGACCTAAACCTCATATCCTAAACCCTAAATCATAAACCTTAAACCCTAATCCCTAAGTCCTAAACCTCAGATACTAAACCCCAAACCTTAAACCCAAAACCCTAAACCTTAAACCTAAAACTTAAAACCTAAACCCTAAACCCGAAGCCTTAAAACCTAAACCCTAAACCCGAAGCCTTAAAACCTAAACCCTAACCCGAAACCTTAAAACCTAAACCCTAAACCCTACATCCTATACACTAAAAACTAAACTCTAAAACCCTAATCCCTAAACCCTAAACCCTAAACCCTAAACCATAAACCCTAAACCCTAAACACCAAAACAAAAATCCTTAAACAGTCACCCTAAACCCTAAACCCTAAACCCTAAACCCAAGAACCCTAAACACTAAACCGCTAACGAAAACCCTAAACCCAAAACCCAAAATCATAAACCCTAAATCCTAGACCCCAAACCGTTAAACCTAAGCCCTAAACCCCTAAACCCAAAACCCTAAACCGTCAACCCCAAACCCCAAAATGAAAACCCTAAACCCTAAACCATAAACCATAAACCCTAAGACCAAAACCTCAAACCTTAAATCCGAAACCCTGAACTGTTAACTCTAAACCCTAAACCGTCACCCCTAAACCCTAAAATCAAAATCCGAAAACCTGCACCCTAAACCTTAAACTCAAAAACCATAATCCTTAAACCCAAAGCCCAAATCCCTAAACTCCATTCCCTATATACCCCAAACCCTAAACCCTAAACCCTAATCACTAAACCCAAAACCATAAACCCTAAATGCTAAACACCAAACCCATAACCCTAAACCATGAACCCTATGCCGTAAACCCTAAACCCCAAATCCAAAGCCCTAAACCGTAAACCCTAAACCCTTAACCTTAAACCCAAAACTCAAAAACCTAAACCCAAAATAGAAAACTCAAAACACCCTAAACCCTTAACAATAAACCCTAAACCATAAACCCTTAACACTCATCCCTAAAACCTAAACACTGAATGATAAAACCAAAACCCTAAGCCCTAAATCCAAACCCCAAATCCTAAGCACTAAACCCTAAACCCTAAACCCTAAATCCTAAACCTTAAACCCTAAGCCCAAAAGCCTAAACCGAAACCTTAAACCCAAAACCATAAACCCTAAAGCGAAACCCACAACCCAAAACCCTAAAGCCTCAACCCAAAACCCTTAACCCCAAACCTTAAACATTAAACTCTAAACCCTAAACCCTAAACCTTAAACCCTAAACCGCAATCCCAAAACAGTAAACCCAATACCCAATACCCTAAGCCTTATACCCTAAACCCTAAATAGAAACCTTGACACCCTGAGCCATAAACCCTAAGCCTAAAAACCTAAAACCGTCCAACCTAAACACTAAATCCCGTTGGGTTGGCCACGTTGGGATAGGTCCAGGTAGGGAAGCCACAAAAGGGGACGTTAACAACCCTGAGAGACCCGTTGGCACTAGTAGAGGGCCCTGCTTATGAAGGATCGGTAGCACTGGCATGCTATCAAATAGCAGAAGGATCTACACGTCTCACTCTCCCCTGAAAGAACATTAGTCAAGACCAAAACAAGGAAGAATCTATAGGAAATACTCAAGAAAGGCTAACATACCACTAGACCATTGGGACCGAGAGGGGTGCACACTGTCTCCTCCTCCAAGAAGGCTCCGTAGTCCCTATCTGGATTAAGAAAGGAGTCCTCCCATACTCCGTTAGCCAAGCACTTCATCTTGTCTGCAGGGACAATCTCTGGACAATGCATAGTGGGTGGAGGGAGTCCAGGAGAAGGGCGTGGATCAATGTCTGACCACTGGGGTACTACTCTCTCTCCTAAGTACCAGGCATGGCCCCACATACCCTGAAAAAGGACTTGGTTCTCAGACAATTGATGAGCCAAGGTGACTCTCTTGGAATCCGAAAACATAAGGTCATGGAATGGTCTCCAAGTAACCTGCACAACCAATGAAGGGTAAGTACAGTATCAGGAAAATAGAATTTCAGCGTCAGACATGGCATACCTCAGTGAGATCGTTCAAAAGAGAAAGAGCAGTAGTCCCCAGAGGATGGTGTTGGGCCTAAACCACCTGGTTATCTCCCCACTTGGTGGCTAGGGGGAAGAAGAATGTCTCGAGATCCCTTAATTTAGGGGCTCTGGTCCCCAGGTGCTCAAAACACCACGGCTGTTTCAAGAAATCAAAGTAAGAAAGTGCAGACCAAATGACTAAAAGGAAATAGATATGAGAAGGAAAGTTACCTGGATAATGTAACCTGCCCCCTTAGGCCCCTATCACCATAGGACAGTAGGTCCAGGGACCGTAGGAGATATGCATAGGCGGCCCTACCCCAGTCCCAGGAATCTACTGTGCGAAGATCTTTGAGGAAGTACACAAGGCGGATATCTACTCCAACTCGGTGGTCACCGAAGAGGCATTAACCCACAACAAGTAGCAAGAAGGAATGTGCCACCTAAGACATATTGCTTGGATTCTCCCCAGGCCAATTTTTCACCATCGGGCACTAATCTCCCCTAGGCGGATGTATGTCTGCCCGGCTTTAATGGTGATACCGGTCAGATCTGCAAACTCCCTGGTAATCGAAAATCCTACGAGTAGGGTCATAGATCTAACCCCAAATGGAATGCTTGTCAAGGCATAAAAGCACATAGGCATAATTGTGATCTCGGCAACAGGAAGGTGAAAAGTGTGAGTACTCGGCCACCACCACTCCATCAGGGCCCCCACCAATTATCACTCGTACAGCCTGCATGCCCCTGCCACACACTATGTGCCCCCACCGCACGTTGTGTATGCCCCTACTGCATGGCCTTGCACACCTTGCCTGCACTGTGCATATATTATCGGCATACTCATGCCAGCCTGACCTGCACACACTGTGTACATTGCTCGCACACCCATGCATGCACGTGCCCGCTGCCCATGCCCATACCAGCTCGGTCATTGCCCACGCATCATTTATCGCTCACCTGTGATGTCACTCGCACTACCTGCCTACACTAACCATACCTTAGGCACTTCGGCCTGGTTCTGTGTGTCACCATCAGTGGCTGGGATTGACGTTCCTCTCTCCTCCTATTTTTTTGAAAATCACATATTTTGGCTAAAATTTCTCTCTCCTCCTGCTTTTCTGAAAACTGCCTTTTCGGTTAAAATTTCTCTCCTCCAATTTTTTTGAAAACTGCCTTTTTTGGCTAAAATTTCTCTCTCCTTCCATTTTTTTGAAAACCCCTTTTTACCCACTGGACAAAAGTCCTCCCCACCCATTTTTACCTTCAACTTCCCCCTTTACCTATTGGACAAAAATCCTATCTCCTCAATTTAGGCAAGAGCTCCCCTTTTGTCCACTAGATAAAGGGATTCCCCCTCTCCTATTTGGCAAGAAAAAACTCTAAATACCCTCCCTTAGAAAAGATAGACCAACACACTAGAATCCCCCTTTACTCTTTCATAAGTGAAATTTTCATTCTCTCCCCTCTTGATTTTCTTCAAATCTTCAGAGCGATCATCGTCATGATCCAAAAACTCATTCGGACCTTCGAAGTGTTCTTTGGGAACTTGAAGATCTTCAATCCAAATTCTTAGTTAGATTCAGTTTTTAGTAAAAAATAGTATGTTCTTGAGCCACCTTCCTTGAGTGTTCTAGAGTGTTCTTGAGCATTCTTGAACGTTTCTGAGATAAAAACCCCCCTTTTTGAGGTTCTTTGGGACTTTGGAGTTCTTCAATTCATTTTTAGGTCATCCCATTTCTTTTCAGAAATAGTCGTTCCTAGTTGAACCCCTGTCTGAGTGTCCCTGGAATCTTTTCAGCAATAGCCATTCCTAATGGAAGCTCTGCCGAAGTGCCACCTCAGCCTAGCCCTCCCTTAGCCTATCCCAGCATAAGCTCTATCGGAGTGCCACCTCATCCTAAATCCAGAAATAGCCTTCCCTAGCTAAAGCTTTTTCAGAGTGCCACCTTATCCCAAAACTGGAAATAGCCTTCCCTAGTCGAAGCTCTATCCGAATCCAAATCCAAATCCAGAAATAGCCTTCCCTAGCCGAAGCTCTATTCGAATCCAAGTCCAAAAGCGACCATTCCTAGTCGGAACTCTGTCCAAATACCATCACAATCAGCATCTCTTAGGAAAGGAAGTTGGAGGTCAAGGCCATCTTCCTCTGAGCCAGGAGAACACGAAAGACAGTCCGAATAGGTACAAGTTAGGGGCCCACCCCTATTGACCCGAAGCAAGGGTTAAGTTAAAGTATAATTTCTCAACCAACTTGTCATAATGTAGACTTTATATATGCCTTGTTTTAGTGTATATAGTAGTTCAAATCCAATTAATGTATATATGTGTGATAACCTAGCCATACATGTGGAATAGTAATAATTGTGGAAAATATTCGTTCTCAAGCATCTAGCAAGAAGACTGGTTGAACCGAGCAGAATGGGTGCTAAACACCTTCCCAACTCTGTAACCTAACACTTACCCTAAATCTCTAGACCAGACCAAATTTTGGGCCCTTTTCTCTGGAAAGCATTTCCTTATGACTAGAATATGTTATAAGAAGATTCTTATCTGAGACCTCAAACAGATCTGACAAGTTAGCTTGTGGCACTCCTAGTTGTGCTCCATCAATTTCTTACATGATGAGAAGATATAATGGATGCAATCAGACTGAACAGGCTAACCTTGATGGGATCTATATACCCGAGGTACAATCCTTTTGATATACTTGAAGGTACTTATTTGAGATTTAAAAGTAACCGTAAGCACATGGATCAGTGTAGCTAACTGGTCAAACACAAAGAGAGCAGCTACTTTATTTTAGGCTTCTTCTAGTAATGCGAAAGTGCATAGATTGATATGGTGATCTATTTCTTACTACCGCCCTAAACAAATGCATCTAAAAAATCCTAACCAACACATCTAGGGAAATTGGAATTAAAATTACAATAAAAATTAAACAACCTAACCATTCACATCTGACCCTAACCATTTGTCATCTAGGAATTTAAATACTCAAACCACACAATTAAAAAGCAAATAACTGAAAGTAAAAGTGCTGAAATAAAAAGTGCTGAAAAATAAAGAAAAGTGCAAATAAAGGGGATAAAGCTAGAGAGAGGCACACAAATAGGTATCTCTACTAAGCCCGAGGGATGCACTATAAATAATATGAGCTTTCCTACTTGACCAGAGATTACACTTACAAGGGATTATCTATTTGGCTTTAGGGGAAGGGCTACAATATAAATAACGAAAGTAAAATGATGGTTCCATGGCTAGAGAGGGGCAAAGCCAACACATGCATATAGCCAAGGACCTTGGGGAAAAGGAAAAACATCAAAGTAAAAACTAAAAATATAAGCCTAAATTAAGAATGAATGGGTATCCAGAAGAGGGAATGAGAGGGGGGTGAGAAGACTTATGTAGAAGCCTACTTACCTGAACTTCAATACTTCAACTTGAAACTTGTTGCTTCTTTGCTTGATTTGAAATACTAATAGCCCTAAAAACTAGATCTGGAATAAACTAAATCTGAAATTGCTAGGCCAGGAGAAGACAAAACTAAATTTGAAAAGAGATGCTCCACACTTGGTTCTTGTCACTTAGAACTAAGTCTAGAACTAGTAAATTAAAATTATTACAACTTCAATTGCAAAAATAATAAAAACAAATAACATAAACAAAGACTTGCATTAATTTGAAAAAAAAAAAAGATTACAAAAGTGCTTGCATAAAAAACTAAGACAAAGAACTAAAAAGAAAAAGAGAGCACAACTAAAAACCTAGAAGAAGAGAGGAAGAGAGGGATGATTTTTCTAGCTTGGTCGACCCTTTTATATAGGGAATGGGGAGGGAATAGAGGAGGATGCCCAAGGGAGATCCTCTTGGTCTATTTTGATGAGGTGGATGGGGGAGAATGGAGAGAAAGGAGAGAAAGTAGGAAAGAAGAGGTCTCCATGTCACACCCCACTCCCGGCAGACCCAACTTACCATTAGGAATACCGGTAGTATGAGTAAGACATGTACCTGTCTTACAAACCTACCAGGATCTCTGATAGTAGTACTTTAACACTTTCACAATCTCACAACACAAACCAATAGAAGCAGTGGAATTAGAGTACAGTAGCGGAATTACAAATAAAATGGGGAAACATCTAATGGTAATATAATAGCAATAACCAAGTTATTCTGTTACATTCATCCATGACATATAATATAATCTCAAGAATATATAGACAATCCACAGCTATATCCAAAAGTATTAAAAGGTGATGTACAATCTCACGGTGCGGCATAAGAACAGTGATTGCAAGCACAGTCCTGATTGTGCTCCTCCGCTCCTTGCATCCACTAGTCACTCACACCATACTTCGACCCAAAAGATACTGGGTCACCCGCCATGGGCACCACGATACCCATAGCATCATCTAAAAAGGAGTGTATACATGGGGTGAGCTTTCCTACTCGCTCAGTAAGGGGTGGGGTCAAGCACATCCAAGCAAGACAATAGCAGTAATAATTTATGATGCATGATTGTGAAAATTAAACACATAGTCCATGATGCTCGTGATGTATTTCATTTATTTATTATCCACCTAACAATACAAACTAAGTCTGGTAAATGCTTCTAAGGCGCATTAGGTTGTATCCCTCGTCTCGGAAATGACATCGACTATGCAATGATACAAACCATAGCCATGATTAGAAGCCTTCCAGTCCTCGTATGCATCCATAGGTCACCCAGAAAACCCCTGATAATCCCCTCCTGGCAGTCATAACACCGGTAATACATCGGCCACGCCGGACAGGTTCCCACCTCCGGTAACAATCACATCGTACCACGGGAGTGGCACTTCGAGAAGGCTCATCAATCATACCACAATGGGTTATCCAACATCTCAACCCCTATTGGCAAGGTTGCGTAGCATAGGGAGTGATACCTAACCACATATATACTACATGCCTTCATAATGATACAGTTAGTATGGATTACACGATACCGGAGAGACCTCGACCACAAAGTGTAATCCATCTCTAAATACAGTCCTGGGTACACGATACCAAAGAGACCTTGGACACAAAGTGAAACCCGAGACCGTTTACCTAATCTAGTATACATATCATAGTTGAGTATGGACTACGTTACACCGGCAAGACCTTGGCCATAAAGCGTATCCATTTCCAAATGTAGTCCCGGAGTACACAATACCAACGAGACCTTGGCCACAAAGTGTAACCCGCGACTACAACTAACTTTAATGCACATAATCAATGCATGAATGCAACATACATACGGTAATCATGGCACCGGTACCACCTCGGCCATGCCAGATTCCATCTCACACACACACACACATCTAACATATATATGGCGATCAAGGTACCGGTACCACCTCAGCCACACCGGATCCCGTCATACATTCCATATAATTCATATCATGATTGTTAAATAAAAATTTCAATTAAACATATAATTTTAATCATGTGAACAATTTAATAAATAATAAATATTTCAAAAATAAACACAATCCATCCCTCACCTGTTTTACGATCGGTTGTGTTCGGGTTCAAGTATGACCACCGATCGATCAATTTAATTCTGAATTTGGGGCACGTGCACATTATTGTCATAGACATAAGGAAATTATACATCAGTATGCATCAAAAACATCAGGAGGGACCCACAAAGGTAACCCCCAAAGGGTACAGACATAGTTCTTAGGTGACAGTACTGTCACCGGAAACACCCACCGAAAATAGGCCATTTCCACCGAAAATATCAGTCCTATTTTTGGTGGAGGTGACAGAGAGCATATTAGGCTCATTTGTCCACCGGAAACAGCTACAGTGCTTCCTGTGCCATATTTTCGATGGACATAGAAAGGTCCAACTCAAATTGGGGCTTTCTAGTTTGGGCCCGATCACCGGCATTTGTTCCATGGAGTTTGTAGGGGATGTTTCTAGCATCATTCTAAGCTAAGAAAATTCCATTTCCACTAAGCCATTTGGGAGGTATGTCAATCGAATGATCGAAACCCCAGTTAGTCCTTTGGCATTACATGTTACTAGAGTTCATCGGGCTTGGTTCGAGCTCAACAACAACACCAGGAGGGTAGAACACCCATCCTACAAACATAACATGGTGTGTACAGCAAGATTCCATCCATTCCTAGCTTTTTCTAGGTCAAAATGAAGAGAGAGAGTGGTATGGGAGGTTATACTTACCACCAGCAGTGATTTTAGCAACAAGGCGGTAGCCGGCACCAAGGTAGGCCTTCAATCCCCTTCTCCTTCGTCTTCTTCTTCTTCTTCCTCTCATCTTTGTCTCCACTCCTACATTGGGCACAAGGGAAATTAAGGAAATAAATCCTCATTTCCCAACTTATAACTTAAGTTGGGCCTAAGGATCTGTTTGGTTTGGGCCTCTTTAGAACCAATCAGGCTAAAATGAGTCTCGAGACACGAGGACCCACACATTTAGGTCCATAAGGTGTTCACATCAAGAGGAAGGTGTTGAGGATGATTTAGGATCATCCGGAACCGTTTACAATGTAAGTGGAGGGACCCACGGGCATCGAAACCTTGACAGCAACCAGTGTACCCACCGAAAATAGGCACCGGATTCATGCCCAGGCTACTTTTGGTGGCTTGTTTTCGGTGGTCAAGACAACCTGCTATCTTCATAGCTTTCTGTCCTATGGTTGGCCTCGCACAGGTGGTTGCCCTCAAACATGCTCAAGGCCTTTTGGTAATTATGACGCGTGCCAGAAATCAAGTGTGGGGAGTCAGGTCACTTACCATTTGGGATTGAAAGGTATGAACCCCCTCCAGTTAGATAGGCATGCAATGCACAAACATGTGGGGTCATCCCTACCCCTTTGGCAATGCACAGCTGTAAGCCAAAACCCCGATCATACTTCTGATCTCTGATCCAAGGCCTGCCACAATAGTTTCAAATTATACCGATTTAGGGCATGGGTGTAACATCCCCCCCACCTTCTATGAATTTCGTCCTTGAAATTGAACATACCTGGTAAATCAAACAATCCAGGATACTGCTTCATCATTTCATCTTCTCGCACCCATGATGCTTTCTATTTTGGGTGGTTCATCCATTTCACCTTGACAAAGGAAACGGTGCGATTGTGAAGAACATGGTCCTTTCGATCAATAATCTTCTCCGAATACTCCATATAGGCAAAGTCCTCATCTAGCTCATGGGGTATGTAAGTCAAGATGTGAGTCGGGTCAGAAATGTACTTCCTCAACATAGATACATGGAAGACATCATGTGTACCTTCCAACTTTGGTGGCAAGGCTATCCGATAAAAAATACAAGGCTCCTGAGTCAGTCCCTTAGGTGGAATTCCCATCTTCTTCGTAAATGCCGGTGATACGAACAAATACAAGGCTCCTGAGTCAAATAACACATGTGCAGGAAATAATGATATCAATAATGTACCTGTCACTACACCGGGTGCAGCCTCAGAATCTTCTGCAGTCATAGCAAACACTCATCCCTATGGTCTCTGGCGCTGTAGGAGCTATGCTGGCCTAGAGGCTGAATATGTCTACTGCGGCCTAGGTGGCATAGTGTAGGGTGCATCACCTGGCTTTCGGTGGGGGCAGGTCCTCACCATGTGGTCTGGCTGATCACAATGAAAACATCTTGGGCCCGATCCCGAAGATTGTGATACTGCACTAGATCGGGAGGATTGGGAAGTCTAACAAGCATCAGGCCTCCTAAACTGCAATGGAGTTGGGTTGGCGTAAGGCACTCGAAAAGGTTTGCTGCCTCCTCTAGAATCAGTAGATCCCATTGGCCTCTTTCCCGCTCCTTACTAAGCCGTGTAGTTATCCCTATGTCGGTCTTCAATAAACTTGGCCACTTAGACCACCACTGCATAGGTTTGCAGTTTCAACCCCACAATGGTTGACCTAATACCTGGCCTCAATCCTTTCTCAAAATTTTTTGCTTTGGCTCTATCACCTCGAAGATGCTCAGGAGAAAAATGGAATAGCTCCTCGTAGAGTTGCTGATATTCGAGCACAGACCGAGAACCTTGAACCAACTGAGAGAACTCACTTTCTCTCCTATCCCAGAAACTTTCCAGAAAATAGTTCTCAAAGAAGGCCCCTTTGAAGTTTAACTAAGCAGGGTTTGGGTTGCTAGCCCTTAGAAGAGGCTCGGTGGCACTCCACTAATCATCTGCTTCATTCTGTAACTGATAGCCCACACATATAGTTTTCTGCTCATCGGTGCAGCCCTTTAGTCTAAAAACCTTCTCCATTCCACCAATCCATCTTGATGGATACAATGGGTCTTGCCCCCACCTTGGAGAAACATGGGGGCCTAAGCCGTTGAAACTTCTCCATCATCTTTGTTAAGTCTGTCCAGCCCTCTAATGGGCTTGTGCTTGTTTTGACATCGGATCTTGCACATTCCCATGCACTTATGCCCCACCAGATGTTTGAAGGGTAGCCAATCTAAAGGGTATTGGAATGGGTGCCTATGGCGTAGAAGGTGTAGGCGGTGCATTGCGAGCTTCCATTGCCTCTTGGATTTTATTATCGATCTCAGTCATAAACTGATTTTCTCTTTCTTCCACTTCCCGCATCATGTTATTCATGATGGTTGCCATATCCTGGGCCATAAATATAGGCAGGACCGGAGGTGTATTACAGGGTCTACCCCGATTCTGTCTAAGGGAAGCAGGAGGTGACTGGTGTGATTGGATCGAGATTGGGTGTTCCGACGTAACCTAATTCCTGTGAAGGAATCCAATTACTACACATGCATAAACAAGGTTGCTTATATTTAGAACACATGTATACACAGTGGGTCCCACACGTATACCATAGTCAAAATTAGGGTTAGGGCATGCATAAGTGGGATCCATACATATTCAGATCTGATCCCGCACACATCCCAAAGCGGCACACCATCAAGGACCCAAATAAAAACTTAGGTTTGAAAATTAAACATGATTTATTTTTTAATTGAATCTATCGGAAACAGGGAGTCAAACCACCGAAAATATGGATTAAACACCAAAAATATCAGTGGTATTTTCGGTGAGCAAAATAGAGGCTAAAACCAATTTTTCCCTTTCACCGGAAATAGGAACCGAAAGCATGCCCAGTATTTCTGGTGACTTGTTTCCGGTGGCACCAAATCAGCTATAAATAGGCTTAGGCCTTGGGTTATTCACACAATACCCTATTTGCTCTTGTGAGAAAGGTGTGGAAACAGCCAAGGAGCCTTTTGCTACCCATTGCCTACCTTCCTCGTGCTATTTCGTGATCGATTGGAGCTGCATTCGCATCCAAGGCATGTTTTCTCTCTCTGAAACCTAGACTTTGTGATTTTCTTCATTGTGAGTTTTACATGTAGCCATTTAACTAGGTTTTCCGTTCCAAATCCTTAGGGATCATCTTACAACAATGTCTGGATACCATGTACGTACCCGACATGCTCTTATACAGAAGGTGCAAGATGCCACTGAGCAATTCAACCTAATCCTGTTCCTCTCTGTGGTTGAGCGAGACCGTTAGGAGTTCTTTGAGTGTCACAATGTCGACCTAGGAGTCTATATGAGGACCAACAGCTTTCGTGCCTTCCATCTTCGTCAACGGTTTGAGGAGATCGGGTGGTACCGCAACCTAAAACCCATCCGATACTACAACCCCACCCTAGTCACACTATTCTACTCCAACATGGAATGCGTAAACCGGGGTACTGAAGAGATGTGGATCACCTCATATGTGAAGGGGGTTGGAGATCTCCTTTGACATGGGGTAGCTGTCAAACATTTTGATGATCATTATGGCTGGCGACCTAGTGTGCTGCCCACCTCAGACTCTGGCATATGAATTTTAGAGTCCTGACACCTTCTAGGAGATCAATGACATGCTAACTAAGGAAGCCCAGGGATGGAACCATTCATTCAACTACTTTGCCACTCCAAAGGTTGTCTTCCATGCAATTAAGCTAAATGTCCTCCCCCCACCTGTGGACATTATAATGAGGTATCTGCTCTGCAAGCCTATGTGACATACTGCGTGTATATGGGGGCGTAGATATGTCAGCCTTACCTCCTAATATGAACCATGGTAACTCGGTCTGAAGGGCAGGATCCTCGGGTAGGGAACCTATACTACGAGAGGATATTGACCGACATCTGTTGCCACTTTGGGGTAGACTTGGAGGGCGAGGCACACTTGGGTGATGAGGTCACAGACTTCAACCAAGACTCCTTGAGGAAGATGACCATAGATCTGAGGGAGGTGACACCTATCCCAGGAGAGGGTCAGCATCCTATGGAGGTAGAGGGTGGCAGTGCCGATGAGGCAGGAGGAGAAGCTGCTGGGGTTGGTGGGGCTCTACCACCTCCCAGGCTATGGGTTCTATGGCAGCTTCTACATCTCAGAGCACTAGGGGTGTGAGGCCTTAAGGTCTCAATGGCGTTATGGCTCGACAGGACACCACTATGTCATTGATGTGGAGTATGGACAGTCACCTCGAGAGCATGGATAGGACCTATTGTCTTATGGACAATAGAGTGGCCTCCCTAGAGGCACAGCTGCAGGCGATGGTCTTCCATCTGGGTATCCCGGTGCCTCCTCCAGGAACGCATGGTCTGAATCAGGCTCAGGGTCAAGAACAGAACCAGCAGCAGCAAGAGTAGTGGCATTCTCGCCACTGTAGCTTTTTGGATTTTCTTTTTTATGTTTTATTTGAGTTTGATGTTTTAGGTTTAGTTGAACTTTTTCATTATGTCATATGCTTCAGTTGTTTAATTTCCTAGTCTTAGGCTAGTTAGGATTTTCTACTTTTCATACTTTAATTTCATAAAAAGTGTAAGTTGTGTATTCAAGTTTTTCATTATAATGAAACGGATTTAACACCTATACTTGTCTCCTAATTGTGCAAATTCTATTATTGTTGTCTTGAGATTTTTATTAAATCCTAAATTCACCAAAATCATGGTTTGGCTGAGATTGTGAGTTAAGGCAGAGCATCGCGCTCTGATACCATAGTTGTCACATCCCACTCCCGGCAAACCCAACTTACCATTAGGAACACCGATGGTGTGAGTAAGACACATACCTATCTTACAAACCTACCAGGATCTCTGATAGCAATACCTTAACACTTTTACAATCTCACAACACAAAGAACTTTGAATTTTTTTAATTTGATTTGGAATCTTTAAACTTTGAATTTTTGGAATTTGATTTGGAGTCTTTGAACTTTGATTGATAATTTCCATCTCACAAATTTTGACTTAGATTTAGCCTTCCACGAATTTTACCTTCCACTTCCATGTGTTTTATCTACCAAGTAGATTTCACTTTCCCATTCACATGTGATTTTATCTACCAAATAGATTTCACTTCCGATATGATTTTAATCTTTTTACCTACCACAACAAATTACTTTGAATTTGGTTTTTGTGGTAAGAACTCTTGATTTGCACCTTGGAATTAGAATCTCAATTTTTTTTTTGGAGGATGAATTTTTTAACCATAAAATGGTCCCCCCTCCTGTTCACTCACTATTCCGAGTTTCTTGAGTTTGGAACGATTCGTGAACAAGTGAGCTCACGTTTTTGAGTTTCTTTAAAGATTCAAAGTTTTTTGCATTTCTTCAGGTTTTCTCAAATTTCTTCGAAGATCTTCAAATTTTACTTGAAGTTCTTCATCTTCTCCTTGAAGATCTTCATAGTTCTTGAGGAGGGGGTCATTTGGAGAATTTGAAGTCTTTCTAGGCCTTTTTATAAATTGTAAAACTTTTTAGGGTTTTTTGCAAATTATGAAACTTCTTGGGGTTCTTCATAATTTTGGATAAATATGGCTGAAAGGAGAAAGAGAAGAACTCCAGGAGAGATTCGGCTGGCTAGTGGAGAGATATGTAGCACATCCTCCTAGGGAGATGACAGTCCCACACATTGGTACATTAGGTGGACACTTTCCAAGACCAGAAACCACATCTGTAATGCGACATGGGGAAAATGGTTAAGTCTTTTCCTTTTCCTTGCATGTATTTTAGTCATTTTTGCTTATTTTTTTTATTTTTGCATTTATTTTATTTTTGGTTCATTTTTGTATTTATTTTTTTATTTGTTCATTTTTTGCATTTATTTTAGGAACACGACGATGGAATGCCCCCTATATTGGCCAGATATGGCCATCCCAATGGAGTTTGGGAATGGTATGAGATGCTTCCCCATAGGGCAAAGGGGCAAGTAGATTCCACTCACCTGTGCCACTTAGCCACACTGGCGATCAGGAAATTCAGCCCGGCAGTGGTGGGAGCTTTGGTGGAGTGGTGGTGGCCAAGCACCCATAGGGCAAAGTGTCCGTTGGATGAAGAAGGATCTGAGGGTGAACCCGGGTAACCTTGCATAGGTAACTCTCTCCTTTCTTTTATTTGCTATGGCATAGTGTCTTTTTAGTGACCTCTGGGGTGGAGTGGACATCCGCATGGCTGCCCTCTTACAAAACCTTTGGGGGATGGATTCTTGGGATTGGGGAAGGGCCGCCTATGCATACCTTCTATGGACCCTGGACCCTGGACCCTGGACCTACTGGCATATGGGGATCGGAGTCTCAAGGGGGCAGGCTACATTCTCTAGGTGACTTTGCATTAGTTTTTGTTCTTTTCTCTCTTTTCTTTTTTTATTGCACATCCTTATTTTGATATCTCAATTCAGCCTTGGTATTACGAACACCTAGAGATCTTAGCCCCTGTGTTGAAGGATCCTCTGAATTTGCCCTTCCCTATGGCTAACAAATGGGGTGACAGTCGAGTATTGAGGAACCAATGCTATCCCTCTGAGACCACTCCCCACTTTCTTCTGGACGGTCTTACATAGGTAAACCTTATTTGGTGTCAAGTTTTTCCTTTGTCTTGTGTTGTACTCACCTCTTCTTAACTTTGTAGGTCAGTTGGAGGCCATTCTGAGATCTCCAACTCTACAACCCCGATGAGTTTGCTTGAGCCAAATGCCTGACAGAGAGCCAGGCATTATTCAAGGATATTTAGGTCCATGCCTGGTATTTGGGGGAGTGTGTCACTCCTCAGTGGTCCAATCCTGCTGTGCGTTCTCCTCCCTGTTATCCCCCATCGACTATTCTTAACCTGGAGCATCTCCTCGAGAGTGAGATAGAGATATGGGCTGAAGGGGTGTGGGATGACTCTCTCCTGGATCATAGTAGGAATTACGATGCCTTTCTCGAGGAGGAGATAGTCTGCACCCCCTTTGGCCCCAGGGGGCCACTGGTATGTTTCCTCTCTTGAACATTTTTTCCATATTTCAAATTCTTCTCTTGGACTTCCTATCCCATATGACTATGTAAGTATCAAAACGCTTCTTGTTTGATTGATTCTTGATTCCTTTTGACTGACATGCTTGTTTTTAGGTGTCTTTGGAGCTCTATGCCGAACCTAGGAGGATGCATTGGGGTTTATCCAAGGTCGTGGTTGAGAGGGTACTCTCATGTTCTTAATCTCTTTCCTCTTTTATTGATTTTTTTCTTGATCATTCCATGTGTTCCCCTAGAAGAGGGAGAGTGATGCCTTGAGGAGACAGGTTAGCTCCTATCGACAGGAGAATTCCCATTTACAGAGGCATGTTAAGGACCTTGCACAGAGGCTGACGAGTTTAGAGTTAGGACCCTCCAGTTCTATGGCCTTCCATAAGGATGATGCCGAGCATGGTTCAGATGATGACGTTTGACCCATCGGGATTTGTTCTTGTATTTTCTGTAAACACAAACATGTGTATATTTCCTTTTTCTTTTACCCTTCCCTTTGTTTGTTCATTTTATTTTGGCATCTTATAAATGGAAACCTATCTTCAGCACAAAGAAAAACTCTTTTTTTTTTGTTTATGGTTTGAAATGTGTAGACATAATCAATTCCACAACTCAAGTCATAATTAGAATAATCGGGATAAAACGAAAATCCAAATATTTCTTCATTCTACTACCAAGTGAATAACATAGGAAGGGGAACAACTTTCCTACCATCGACAAGATAGATAAGTAACAAGGTGGGGAGACAACTCTTGGGGTGGGTGAAAGTTCAATAACTCCTCTAAGTCCATTACCTCTAGCCCATATTGTCGGTTGATGTATATAGGCAAATAAAAGGACGTGTGAGTCAATCCCATCAACCTGACATAGTTGTAGCCAGGGGTCTTCATCAGAAAATCTTCTTATGGCTTCTCTGGGCACTTCCATGCAATGTCCTTTGTAGTTCTTCCTAGTAGGTATTCTTTCTAATCATCAATGAGTTTGAATTCTGGGGCTTCCCTACTTTCATAAGAGCCCCTAGTTGACCTCCATTTAATGGCATGTTTAGCTTCAGCTTATCAAGTAGCTATATTTGGAAAATGGCAGGACTTCCATGATAATAATCAAGTCCAAACCTATGGCTATGGCTCATGTCATCAAGTCCTTAGAATGTCTCTGCAAGGACTGTGGGAATGATATCTCTTCCTTTCTTCAATTGCTTTATCACTTCTATTAGGATAGTTGGTGCACCACGTCCCAGAGTTCGGAGAACATAGCGAGCTATCATGCATAGTAGATAAGCATCCTATGACCTTTGCTGATGTATTCCCCCCAATGGTAGGTATTGAATCAAGATCCGGGCCACCTTCAGAATATCAATCTTTCTATATCTAATGAATTGCTTCATTTCCTCCTTTTCCCATCCGAAAAAATCCTGAATCTCTTCTGAGTGATCTTTTTTCAAAGATGGTTGAATTAACTTGCTCTTAGGTGGAGATAACATATAAACTCAGAATTCCTTGAGAGTTGGATAGATCTTAACCAACCCAAACTGAAATACATGAAGATCAACATCCCAATGCAGAGGCATCTGTCAGAGCAGATTGTGATGTAGCTTAATGCACCCAATCTAGCTATGCATTGACATATTCATGGATTCTAGCAGTCCTGGTGCCACTATGGTTATGTCTAAGGTCCATTTTCTCAATGTCTCATCCAAGGAGCGCAAGACTTATCCTACAGTTTTCATAAGCAAAGAGAAGATGTGATGATTTATCGAAGAATACTCATTAACTACTGACACAATCAAACCTATACCACTGATGCATCAAGCTCTTTTTTTTTTTTTTTTTTAATCAAGGGTGGAGAATAAGCTGGTGCCGAGTGGAAAATTTTGGAGGATAGAATCCTGGATAAGAATTTGGAGGACCATAGGTGAATGACAGATACCTAATGGCCTTGCATGCCAAATGGCGATTCATGGGGGACATAAACTATGATGATCTTTTAAGATACTTTGGTTATTAATTTAGGAACCAATTTATTTCCTTGAGATGATTGAGACCGCACTTGCACATGTCAAGTTGCCTATGTATCCCTTGAGAGGAATCAGTTCTGATGTAGTTCAAGCGATTCCCCCTATTAGACATAATATTTCTTGAGTTAATCCATATTGACCAGTCCAGGTATTTCTTTGCCATTGTGGTCTATGAGTTTTACAGCATTGCCTAATAGAATTTCTTTAACAGTGAATGGGCCACTCCAGTTGGGCCTGAATTTCCCTCTTGGGTCATGAATTGGGGCTCTTTTCTCTCGAAGAACAAGTTCACCCTCTTTTATGTGATGGGGCTTCACATTCTTGTTGAAGGCCCTTGCCATTCTCAGTTGATATTTCTTCATATTATCCATAGCCTTCATATGCCTTTTGTCAAGAAAGTTGAGCTCTTCGTGTTTAGCCTTCACCCATTCTCCTTCAGATAGCTGACTATCAAGAAGCACCCTTAGTGATGGTACTAGGATTTCCACGGGTAGCACTGTCTCAACCCCATATACCAAAGAAAAAGGGGTTACCCCTGTCGAGGATCGTATAGAAGTCTGATATACCCATAAAGTAAGTGGTAACTTATATACCCAATCCTTGTGTGTTTCAGTCATTTTCTATAAGATCACCTTGATGTTCTTGTTAGCTACTTCTACTGCCCCACTGGTCTATGGCCTATAAGTGTTAGAGAGATGCATTTTGATACCCAACTTTGTGCAAATCTTATCAGTCTTGCCCCAAAAATTGGATCCCTAATTTGATATTAACTCTTGAGGCACTCCATGTCGACAAATGATATTTTCTTCGATGAATTTTGCTACCTAAGCAGATGTGAGTACTATATAAAATTGAGCTTCTACCCACTTGGTGAAATAATCAATGGCTACCAAGATGAATTCATGACCATTGGATGCTTTGGGGTTGACCTTCCCAATGATGTCAATGCCCTAAGTGGAGAAAGACCAAGGATAACTGAGCGAATGCAACTCTGTTGGCAGGATATGTATGATATTGGAAAATATCTGACATTTGTGGCATTTCTTGACAAAGTCCATGCAATCTACTTCCATTATGTTCCAATAGTATCCCAGCTTGAGGATCTTCCTAGCTAGCATTTTTGCATTCATATGGGGTCCACAAGGGCCTTGATCATTTTCCCCCATGATGGTTGTAGCTTGTTCTTCATCCACACACAACAATTGTATTCCATCATAGGACCTCTTGTATAACAAGTCTTCTTGAAGAATAAATTAAGTGGCATATCTCCTTAGAAATTTCTTCTCTCTATTTGTAGCTTCGACCAGATACTTCCTTTCCCTGATAAAATCCACTATGTGAGCAAACCAAGACCGACCATCCACAGTGAGAGAGTTCATCGAATTCTGATAAATGGGTCTGCTTCTTTGTTCTACCAAGAATGGTCAGACCCTAACCATAGGGTTGCATTCTACCATGGATGCCAAGGTTACGAGGGAATCAGCAAACCTATTGTTATCTCTTTGGAAGTATTCAAATTGGATCTTCTCAAAGTGTTCAATCACCTCTTCCAGATGTTCTTGGTATGGTTTCAGCTTTTCATCTCTAGTCACTTTCCTTATGCCTGACAAATGACAATGGATGAATCTCTATATACTTTAATCCTTTTCACTCCAATAGTTAGGGCCATTTCTAGTCCCAATGCACAAGCTTCATATTTAGCAATATTGTTGATACAGGGGAAGTCGAGGCAGAATGATGAAGCCAGGTAAAGGCCATAAGAAGTGACAAGCAATATTCTCGTGCTACACCCCTTTTGATTAGCTGCTCCATCAAAAAACAACTGCTATTCATTAGCTGTATCTTCTTCCTCTATTGCTGTGATTTCTTTATCGGGAAAGGCATAATTCAGGGCTCTTCCTTCTTTTGTGGGGTGGGCACCCAAATGATCAGCTATAGCTTGCCCCTTGATAGATTTCTGAGAATGTAACAGAGGTGATGTCAAACTCTAACAGCAAAAGTAGCCACCGAGCCATCCTTCCGGTTAGAGTTGGTTTCTCGAAGAGATATTTGATTGGATCCATTCTTGAGATCAAATGCACTGGATACGCTACCATGTAGTGCTGTAGCCTTTTTGTTGCCCAAATCAGTGCAGCATAAGTTTTTTTCCAAAGATGTGTACCACATCTCATACTCTAGGAGCTTTTTCCTGAGGTAGTATATAGCATGCTCTGCCCCCTTCTCTATCTCCTTTTGTGGTAGCAAAGAGCCCACGGAATATTCTCCCACTGATAAGTACAATAGAAGTGGTTCTCCTTCCACCGGTGGTGTCAATACTGGTGGGTTCATGAGGTATACTTTGATCTTGTCAAAAGCTTGTTGGCATTGTTGATTCCATTCCATGGGTTGATCCTTCTTCAGCAACTTGAAAATTGGTTCACAGATCGTAGTCAGTTGTGCTATGAACCTGCTAATATACTATATGTGACCCAAAAATCTTCGTATCTGCTTCTCAGACTGAGTTGTGGGCATCTCCTGAATTGCCTTGATCTTGATAGGGTTGACTTCAATGCCTCTTTCACTCACCAAGAACCCTAACAATTTTTTTGTTGTTACCCCAAATACATACTTATAAGGGTTCAACTTCAGCTGATACTTCTTGATCCTTTCAAAGAATCGCCTTAGAGCAGGAATATGCCACTGCCAATATTTTAACTTTACTATCATGTCATCCATATAGACTTTGACATCTTTGTTCATCATGTCATGTAATATGGCCGTAGCTGCTCTCTGATAAGTTTCCCTAGCAGGCATCACCTTGTAACAATAGGTTCCCCATAGAGTGGTGAAGGTTGTTTTCTCACGATCTTCTTGGTGAATGCTCACTTGTATCCCTAGAATCCATCCACAAATAATAACAAGGCATGCCCTGCCGTGTTGTCAACCAATACATCAATGTGAGGTAATGGGAAGTCATCCTTAGGGCTTACCTTGTTAAGATCTTGAAAGTCTATGCACTTTCATACCTTGCCATCCGTCTTTGGCACTGGTACAATGTTAGCCAACCATTCGGGTACTTCACCACTTGTAGAAACCCTACATTCCACAACATCACAACTTCTTCTCTGTTCCTCTCACTCCATTATGGCCGCATCCTTTGGAGTCTCTACTTTATTGGTTTTGCCCTAGGGTAGGTCGACAATCAATGTTGCACGATATCGGGGTCTATACTAGGCATATCCTCATAAGACCAAGCAAAGACTTCGGCAAACTCCCTCAAAAGACTAATCATCTATTCTGCTTCATCATTGTCTAGGGTGGTACCAATTTTTACCTCTCGAAGGCATTGGTCGGTTCCTAGATTAATAACCTGAGTATCCTCATGGATGGGTTGGGCTTTCTTTGGTTTGCATTATTTTATTAACTCCTGATATTTATTAAGATCATCATCAGAAAAAGGAGGCAAGTCATCCTCAGAATAAAAAATTTCATTTATAAAAGAAGGATTAATAGACTCAACATACACGGACTCTGGGCTCTCCTCAAGAGGGGAGACCGACACAAAATCATAAACAGAAGACTCAACAACTGACTCGACTACAGACTTGAAGGCTGGTTTGATGCTTTCATCAGTGGTATCTAGTTTGATTAACTCCATAGTGTGACTAAACTTGAAATTTCCCCAATGCTAGTCCAATTCAGGAGTGGTTTGATGGCTCGATGGATGAGGAGATGTGGCAACGGCCCTCCTTCTTCGGAGAAAGTTGTTGCAATTTCTTCAATGGTGCAATGGTTCTCTGGATAGGTGTCTGCTTCTTCACAAATACTAGCTGATCAACCTCAAACTCTCGGAAGCCAAACTTTTCGAGGGGTGAGGATTGGTGGAGACTGCTCAATCCTCTTTCTATAAAGTCCATCTTTTCAAGCCTATTGAGGGTTGCTATCCCGATGCCTTGATCACATCTTTGACCACCCTCACGACCCTTCCCGTTGTAGTTGATTCGGGCATAGTACATGTAGACCATCATTCTTTGTGCTCTTCTTTGCTTCACATATACACTTCTTCTCCTGAAGGGATGAGGCTTGAGCTCATATAGCTCTTAGGCTCTTAGTTCTTGTAAGTGGGAGAAAATGTAGCTTTTCAAATCAATGGGAAGTTATAAACTCCAGATGAGCCTTATCTTCTTTTCCTATTCTCTTTTTAGGAGGACTCGAGGACTTCGTGCTTCTTTTGATCGGATCAATGTTGTAGGGTTACTAGAGGAACAACCATTCTCAATCAGTGCAATTTCTGCTATCCCGGTGATGCAACTGTCTTGATCACTTTCTTTGACTAGCATTTTCTATTGCTCTACCTCATGAGTTACCCAGTCGAACTCATCTTGAAAGAATACTTCAAATCCAAGTTGCATCTTTGTGGCGGTTTCATCAGACCATGGTTCAATATTTCTGTAAAAGGGAAAATCTTCTCCTTCCCTTACGAAGTACCCATTAAGAGTAGGGTAGTAAGAGGCGGACAATTTCTAAGTCATTCTTTGTATCTTCTACCCTTTGCTGCCATTCTTGCTCCTTGGACTAGGGGTTTGAGGAATGTACCCAAGACCACTCCTTCCTTTGCTAACCATTGGAGTAGGTAATTTTGAAATACCCTTAAGGTACATTCTGTGAGGGTAGCAGCCGAAGATGATGAGATGTCTCTCTTTCCCCTAGGGGAAAAGGACTGGAATCCCATCCTCTCTCCTCTCTTTATCTTTCATAAGGGAGGGTGTGAGGGTAGCGGCCAGAGATGGATCCCCATCCTCTCTCCTCTCTCTCCCTTCACCTTCATGTGGAGGGGGAGGGGGTTCGAGTTATGTGTGCTTCGCTTGCAAGCCCCGCACCATTGTATCGTCGCTTGGAGATACGTGGAGGCCTATTTTGTAAGAGTGTGAAATTTGTCATTTGAGACGGGGGTTTTGAAGATGGTCCAATTCGGAGATTGGCATCATGCAAATGGGGTTTGGAGTCACTATCTAGGGTTATAGGCCTAGGACCTGGGGGTGGGCCTGATTCCTGAGAAAAAGGGCCTGAAATTTGGTCTTGTCCAAAGACTCAGGGTAAGTGTCAGGTTACATAGTTGGGAAGGTGTTAAGCACCCAATCTACCTAGTTTAACCGGTCGTCTTGCTAGATGCTTGAGAACGAACATTTTCCACAACTATTACTATACCACATGTATGGCTAAGTTATCACACATATATACATTAATTGAATTCAAACTATTATATACACTAAAATAAGGCTTATTATATGTCTATATTATGCTTGAATGAGGAGAGAGATTATACCTGAATTTAACCCCTGTTTAGGGTTAAGAGGGGTGGGCCCGGATTGGTACCGGCTCATATTATTTTTTGGATTCTCGTGGCTCAGGGGAAGATTGTCCTGACCTCCAACTTCTTTTCTTGAGAGATGCTAATTGTGATGATATCTGGACAGAGTTCTGGCTAGGAACGATCGCTTTTGGATTTGAATTCGGATAGAGCTTCGGCTAGGGGAGGCTATTTTTAGGCTTGGGATGAGGTGGCACTCCAGTAGAGCTTTTGCTAGGGATAGGCTAAGGGAGGGCTAGGTTGAGGTGGCATTTCGGCAGAGCTTTCGCTGGGAATGGCTATTTCTGGTAAGATTCCAGGGACACTTGGATAGAGGTTCAGCTAAGAAAGGCTATTTTTGGGCTTTGGATGAGGTGGCACTCCGCTAGAGCTTCTGTTAGGAATGACTATTTCTGAAAAAATTCCAGGGACACTCGGATAGAGGTTTGGCTAGGAAAGCCTATTTTTTGGGCTTGGGATGAGGTGGCACTCTAGCAGAACTTCAGTTAGGGATAGGCTAAGGGAGGACGAGGCTGAGGTAGCACTTCGGCGGAGCTTCTACTAGGAATGGCTATTCTTGAAAAGATTCTAGGAACACTCAGGCAGAGGTTCAGCTAGGAAAGGCTATTTTTGGAAAAGAAATGGGTTAACCTAAAAATGGATTGAAGAACTCTAAAGTCCTGAAGAACACTTTGAAGATCCGAGCAGAGTTTCAGATCTTAACAATGATCTCTTCATAGACCCGAAGACCCTAAAATAAAGGGGGGGTTTCTATCTCAAGAATGCTCAAGAACACTCAAGGGAGGTGGCTCAAGAACATACTATTTTTGGCTAAAGATTAGATCTAACTAAGAATTTGGATTGAAGATCTTCAAGATCCTAAAGAACACTTCGAAGATCTGAATGAGTTTTTTGATCTTGACGAAGATCGCTCCAAAGATCAAAAGAAATTCAAGAGGGGTGAGGGGAGGAAAATTTCACTTTGAAAGGGATTTAGGTGTCTGTGTTTTTTCAAAGGGAGGGGCTATTTATAGTTTTTTTCATCCAAATAGGAGAGGGGTAATCCCTTTATCCAGTGAACAAAAGGGAGGATCTTGCCTAAAGTGAAGAGATAGGATTTTTGTCTAATGGATAAAAGGGGGGGTTGAAGGAAAAAATGGGTGGGGAGGGCTTTTGTCCAGTGGGTAAAAGGGGGTTTCAAAAAAAATGGGAGGAGACTAAAATTTGAGCTTGGAAAAAGGTGATTTTTAGAAAAATGGGAGGAGATAGATAGCTTGGAAAGGGTAGTTTTCGAAACAGTGAGAGGAGAGAGAAAGTGTTTCCAAAAAAGGTAGTTTTCATAAAAACGGGAGGAGAGAGAAATTTTTGCCAAAAAGGTAGTTTTTGGAAAAGTGGGAGGAGAGAGAAAGTTATACCAGAAAAGGTAATTTTCAGAATAGTGGGAGGAGAGAGTTTTACCAGAAAAGGTAGTTTTCAGAAAAGCAGGAAGAGGGAGAAGGTTTTTCCAAAAAAGGTAGTTTCAGAAAAGCAAGAGGAAAGAGAAAGTTTTACCGAAAAAGATAGTTTTTGAAAAACAGGAAGGAGAGAGAAAGTTTTACCGAAAAAGTGAGAGGACAGAGAGTTTTATCAGAAAAGGTAGCTTTCCAAAAAGCGAGAGGAGAAAGAAAGTTTGGAAAAGGTAGTTTTTGAAAAAGTAGGAGAGAGAAATTTTTATCGGAAAAGGTAGTTTTTCAAAAAGCGAGAGAGAGAAGTTTTGTCGAAAAAGGTAGTTTTTAGAAAAGCGGGAAGAGAGAGAAGGTTTTGTCCAAAATGGTAGTTTTCAAAAAAGCAGGAGGAGAGTGAAATTTTGTTGGGGGAGAGGGTGATGTCACGAGTACGCAAATGCATGGGTGTGTGGGCAATGTACACAGTGTACGGGCCATGTGCACAGTGTGCTGGCCATATGTGCACCGTGTGCGGGCACAGTGTGCATGGTGTGTGGGCCATATGTGCACCGTGTGCGGGCACAGTGTGCATGGTGTGCTATAGGCTTGGTTAGGCCGGTTGGCTGGGTGGCCGGTTTGCGTGACATGCGCACAGAAAAAATGTGATTTTTTGGGAATGATTGTCGGAGATCCATCAATCCGATTTTGGTGTATTATATATTGTGAGAATCTTAATTCTGAGCAATATCCATCTGTACGGTCATCTTGACCTGATTCTTTCATATTTAAAAAGCCAAAATTGGCCCCGTTCCCTCCCGAGCAGGGTTTTCTAGGGTTTTAGATCCGAGAGTGTTTTAGGGTTATCTAGGTAGGTAGGGGATGAATTTTAGGATTTTGGGTTAGGTGAGTGATTTTTCCAGGATTTTAGTAGGATTGTCCGTGTGTGCGGCATATGTGCGGGAAGACATGATTTTTTGGGGATGATTGTCGAAGATCCGTTATCCAATTTCAGCGTATCATATATCGTCGGAATCATATTTCTGAGCACTATTCATCTATATGGTCATCTTGACCAGATTCCTTCATATATGAAAAGTCAAAATTAGACCTTCCTCTCTCCCGTGCGGGGATTTCCAGGGTTTTGGGTAGGGGATGTTTCCATCAGCATCTCTGTCGATCGAAAGTCGGAAGTCGCATCCAAGATCCATATTTCATCATAGCCAGAGGAGGGTAACAAAATTAGGTGTCTACAGAATGCCCCTCTTTGGCCGAGGCCTGTGCCAACAGCTGAAGGACAAAGAAAAGAATGACCACATTTTGTCACCTGGAGCATATACTGCCGTCATCTTGCTTAATTATGACAGAGTTGAAAAAATGCAACAAATAATATCTTTAAAGTTTTAGGACTTACTTGGGCTGCCAATTGTGGACAGGAATTTGTTGCTCTTCCAATCCTATAAAAAAGGTTAGTACTTTGATCTTGATTCTTCCTTAGCTAGGCTTTGTATGTGCCAGTTCAGGGAAATGTGGTCTCCAGGTTAGGTCTTTTGAGCCAATATGGTCTATCTAGGGCCATCTAGTCTTCCAGGCGGATTCTTTCAAACCGGCCTGGGTTATCTGGTCTTCTAGGCGGATCCTTTCAAACCGGGCTGGGCTATCTGGTCTTTCAGGTGGGTTCTTTCAAACCGGGCTAGGCTATCTGGGACCGGGTCAATGAGATTAGACCATCTGGGGCCGGGTAAATGCAATTGGGCCACATGTGGCCAGGTCAATCATTTCTTTTGTTGATTTTTCCTCGATTCTTGATTTTTGGTTTAGAATTTGATTTTTGATTCTGATTCTTGATGTTGATTTGTAATCTTTTGATTTTGATGCTTGATCTGGAATCTTAAATTTTTTTTATTTTCTTTTGGAAAAAATTATATATATAAAATGGGTCCCCTCCCTTGTTCATTCTTCATTCTAACTTTTCTGAGTAAAGTAAGTTCCTAGAACCCTCTGTTTTTTCTTGAAGTTTTCCTCTTGTTCTTGGTGTTCTTCATTTTGCTCTTAGAGTTCTTGAAGATATTCATCTTGTTCTTGAGGGAGGAGCTATTTGGAGAATTTGACATTCTCGCAGGCTTTCATACAAATTGGGAAACTTTCTAGGGATTTTTATAATTTTTAAATGTTTTTGGGGCTTTTTACAATTTCTAAAAATATGGCTGAAAGGAGGAAGAGGAAGACTCTGGGAAAGGTTCAGCTCGAGAGTTGCAGCAGTCTTTCCCACAGGGTTGAGGGACAGGCCGATTGGTATTTCGGGCAAACTCTTCACAGCAGCCGAAATCACATCTGCAACTCTATATGGGGTTCCTGGGTAAGTCTTTACATTTCATTCCTTATTTTGATCATCTTTTATTCTTGTTTTGAATTGTTTTCGCTGCTTATTTTCTTTTATTATTTATTTATTATTTCCATTAGCATGAGGGGAAGGAACCACCTACGTTGTCCTCCTATAGCCACCCAAACATGGTTCAGTCCTGGCATAGGATGCTCCCTCTCAGGGTGAAGGAGATGGTTGGTGATACCTATCTGTGCCCGTTAGCCCTTGTAGAGACCCAAAAGTTTAATCTATCATTAGTGGGGGCCCTGATGGAGTGGTGGTGGCCGATTACTCACACTTTCCACCTTCCTGTTGGTGAGATTACTATTACGCTTATGTGCTTCTATGCCTTGATGGGCATTCCATTTGGGAGTAGAACCATGACCCTAACCATAGGATTCCTGAATACCGAGGAGTTCATAGATCTGACCGGTATCACCATTAAAGCCGGCCAAACATGCATCCACCTAGGGGAGATAGCGTCCGATGGTGGAAAGTTGGCTTGGGGGAGAATCCAGGCAACATGTCTCAGATAGCACGTTCCTCCCTACTGTTTGTGGTGGGCCAGTGCCTCTTCAGTGACCTCCAAGGGGGAGTAGATATCTGCCTAGTGTTCTTCCTCAAAGATCTTCGCATAGTAGATACCTGGGACTGGGGTAGGGCTGCCTATGCATATCTCTTGCTGTTCCGGGACTTGTTGTCCTATGGGGATAAGGGCCTCAAGGGAGCAGGCTACATCATCCAGGTAACTTTCCTTCTTATATCTATTTTCTTTCAGTCATTTGGTCTGTAGTTTCTTACTTTGATTTCTTGAAACAACCCTGGTGTTTTGAACATCTGGGAACCATAGCACCTAAACTGAGGGATCCTAAGACATTCCTCTTCCCCCTGGCCTCAAATTGGGGAGATAACCAGGTGGTCCGAGCCCGACATCATCCTCTGGGGACCACTGCTCGTTCTCTTTTGAACGATCTCACTAAGGTATGCCATGTCTGATATTGAAATTCTATTCGCCTGGTGCTATACTTACCCTTCCTTGGTTTTGCAGGCTACTTCGAGACCATTCCATAACCTGGTGTTTTCAGATTCTGAGAGAGTCGATTGGGTTCTTCAACTGTCTGAGAACCGAGTCCTTTTCCAGGGCCTATGGGGCCATGCCTGGTACTTAGGAGAGAGCAGTACCCCAATGGTCAGACATCGATTCACGTCCTTCCCCTGGTCTTCCTTCATCCATTATGCATTGTCCAGAGATTGTCCCTGAAGACAAGATGAAGTACTTTGCTAACTTCCTCATTCCATTACATGAAAATTGGGACCACTTTCCTACCACAGACGGGATAGGTGAATAACAAGGTGGGGAGACAATTCTTGAGGTGGGTGAAAGTTCACTAACTCTTATGGGTCCGTCTCCTCGAGCCAGTATTGTCGACTAATGTACATAGGCAAATAAAAGGACGTGTGTGTTAATCCCATCAGTCTGACATAGTTGTGGCCAGGGGTCTTCATTAGAAAATCTTCTTGTGGCTTCCCTGGGCACCTCCATATGATATCCTGCACAGTCTTTTCCTATAGGTACTTCTTCCAATCGGTGATAAGGTTGAATTTTGGAACTTCTCTCTTATCCTGGTAACAAAAAACTCCAAGTGGGCTTCCCCTTAATGGTGTGGTGAGCTTCAGTCTCTCGAGGAGCCAAATCTAAAAAATAGTAGGACTCCTCGTATAATGGTTTAGTCCAAATTTATGGCCATAGCTCATGTCATCAAATCCCTTGAACATTTCTGCAAGAACCATAGGGACGATGTCACCTCCCTTCTTCAACTGTTTTACTACCTCAATCAAAACAGACAGTGCACCATGCTCGGGAGTGTGGAGAACATAATGAGCTATCATGCAAAGTAAATAAGCATCTAGGGATCGTTGTTGATGGATTCCTCCCATTGATAGATATTGGATGAAGATCTAAACCACCTTTAGCATGTCAATCTTCCCATACCTGACAAACTGCTTTACTTCTTCTTCTTTCCATTTGAAGAAATCTTGAACTTCCTCTAAGCAATCTTTCTTCAAAGAGGGTTGGAATAAACTACCTTAGGGTGGAGATAGCATACAAACCCTAAATTCTTCAAGAGTTGGGCACATCTCTGCTAATCTAAACCGAAATATATGCAGGTTGGCATCCCAGTGTTGAGGCACTTGCCAGAGTAATTGGTGATGTAGCTTCATACATCCAACTTCGCCAAGAAATGAAATATTGGGGCTCTTTGTTCTTAAAGAAAATGTTCACCGACCTCTATATGGCGGTTCTTCATATTTTTGTTAAAGGCCCTAGCCATTCTCAGTTGATACTTCTTCAGATTATCCATGGCCTTCATACGCCTTTCAACAAGAAAATTGAGCTCATCATGTCTGGCCTTCACCCACTACTCTCCTTCAAGTAGCTGACTATCAAGAAGCACCGTCAAGGGTGGTACCAAGATTTCCATGGGTAGAACTGCCTTAACCCCATATACCAAAGAGAAAGGGGTTGCCCCTATCGAGGATCGTACAGAAGTCTGGTATGCCCATAAGGCAAGAGGTAACTTATCAACCCAATCCTTGTGTGTTTCCATCATTTTTTGCAAAATGACTTTGATATTCTTGGTAGCTACTTCTACTGTCCCATTGGTCTACGGCTTGTAAGTGGTAGAGCGATGCCTTCTGATACAGAATTTTGTGCAGATTTTGTCGGTCTTACCCCAGAAGTGGGATCCTTGATCTGATATCAATTCTTAAGATAGTCCATATCAAGAAATGGTGTTTTCCTGGATGAACTAGCCACCTTAGCGGATGTGAGGACTGCATAGGACTGAGCTTCTATCCACTTGATGAAATAATCAATGGCTACCATGATGAATTCGTGGCCATTGGTTGCCTTAGGGTTAACCTTTCCAATGATATCAATGCTCCAAGTGGAGAATGACCAAGGTGAACTGAGCGAATAGAACTTTGTTGGCGGGATATATATGATGTTAGCAAATATCTGACACTTATGGCATTTCTTAACGAAGTCCACATAATCTACTTCCATTGTGTTCCAGTAATATCCTAGCCTGAGGATCATCTTAGATAACATCTTGGCATTCATGTGGGGTCCACAAAGACCTTGATGAATTTCTTCCATGATGGTTGTAGCTTGTTCCTCATCTACATACAACAACTGTATTCTGTCATAGGACCATTTGTATAACATATCCTCTTGGAGAATAAACTGGGTGGCATATCTTCTCAGAAACTTCTTCTCTCTGTCAATTGCTTCAACTGGATACTTCTTTTCCCTGATGAAATCCACTATGTGAGCGCACCAAGACCGACCATCTACAATGAGAGAGTTCATCGAATTTTGATAAATGGGCCTACTTCTTTGTTCTACCAAGAATGGTCAGACTCTAGCCGTAGGGTTGCACTCTACCATAGAAGCCAAGGTTGCAATGGCAACAACAAACCTGTTGTTATCCCTCTGGAAGTATTCGAATGAGATCCTCTCAAAGTGTTCAATCACCTCTTCCAGATACTCTTGATATGGCTTCAGCTTCTCATCTCTAGTTTTCCACTTTCCCTGTGTCTAACAGATGACAATGGATGAATCACCATAAACCTTGAGCCTTTTCACCCCAATGGTTAAAGCAGTTTCGAGCCCCAAAGCAAAAGCTTCATACTCAGCAATGTTGTTGGTACAGGGGAAGTCGAGGAAAAATGACGAAGGCAAATAGGGACCATCAGGAGTGACAAGCAATATTCCCACACCACATCCCTTCTGATTGGCTACTCTATCAAAGAATAACTACCATTCATTAACTGCATCTTCTTCCTCTACCACTGCGATTCCTTCATCAGGAAAGGCATCATCGGCTATGGCCTGCCCCTTGATAGATTTCTAAGTAATATGGGTGATGTCAAACTCTGATAGCAAAAGCAACCAACAGGCCATCCTTCCTGTTAAGGTTGGTTTCTCGAAGAGATATTTGATGGGATCCGTCTTTGAGATCAAATGCACCAGATAGGAAACCATGTAGTGTTGTAACCTTTTAGTTTTCCAAATCAACATAGCACAAGTTCTTTCCAAAGATGTGTACCGGGTCTCATATTCCAAAAACTTCTTGCTGAGGTAATATATGGCGTGGTCTGCCCCCTTTTCCGTTTCCTTTTGTGCTAGCAAAGAGCCCATGGAATACTCTCCCATGGATAGGTACAACAAAAGTGGTACTCCTTCCATTGGTGGTGTCAATATTGGTGGGTCATAAGGTACTCCTTGATCTTGTCAAAGGCTTTTTGGCATTGGTCATTCCATTCCGTGGGCTGATCCTTCTTCAGCAGCTTCAAAATTGGTTCACAGATTGTAATAAACTGAGCTATGAATCTGCTAATATTTTGGATGTGACCCAATAATCCTCATATTTGCTTCTCAGTCCAAGGCATGGGCATTTCTTGAATTCCCTTGATCTTGATAGGGTCAACTTCAATGCCTCTTTCACTCACCAAGAAGCCTAACAACTTTCCCGCCATTGCCCCAAATACACACTTCTGAGGGTTCAACTTCAGTTGATACTTCTTGATCCTTCCAAAGAATTGCCTTAGTGTGGGGATATGCCCCTGCCGATCTTTAGACTTTACTATCATGTCGTCCACATAGACTTCCTCATTTTTGTTCATCATGTCATGCAATATGGCCATGGCTACTTTTGATAGGTTGCCTCGGCGTTCTTCAGTTCGAAAGGCATCACCTTGTAATAATAGGTAGCCCATGAAGTGGTGAAGGTCATTTTCTCACGATCTTCTTGGTGCATGCTTATTTGGTTGTATCCCAAGAATCCATCCATGAATGCTAATAAAGCATTCCCTACCATATTATATCTACCAATACATCAATGTGAGGTAATGGGAAGTCATCTTTAGGCTTACTTTGTTAAGATCTCGATAGTCTATGCACATTCATACCTTTCCATCTTTCTTCGGTACTGGTACAATATTGGTCAACCATTGGGGGTAGTTCACCACTTGTAAGAAACCCACATTCCATTGCCTCACAACTTCTTGTCTGATCTTCTCACTCCATTCTGGTCGCATTCTTCAGTGCTTCTATTTTACCGACTTTGCCCAAGGGTAAGTCGGCAATTGATGCTGCATAATGTTGGGCTCTATACCAAGCATATCCTCGTAAGACCAAGCAAAGACCACAGTGAATTACTTTAGAAGATTACTCATCCATTCTACTTCTTCTTCATCAAGGGTAGTGGCAATTTTTACCTCTCGAAGGCATTGGTCAGTTCCTAGATTAATAACCCGAGTATCCTCATGGATTGGTTGGGCTTTCTTTTGTTTACATTGCATTATTAATTCTTGATATTTATTAAGATCATCATCGAAAAAAGGAGGCAAGTCATACTCAGAATCAAAAATTTCATTCATGAAAGTAGGAGAAATAGACTAGTCATACAAGGACTCTGGACTCTTCTCAAAAGGGGAGATTGACACAGAATCATAAACAACAGACTCGACTATAGACTCAATAACTGGCTTGATGCTTTCGCCAAGGGTAATCAGGCTAGTTCACTTAATAGCATGAAAAAACTTGAAGTTTTCTCCAATGCTTGGCCAGTTCATAAGTCATTCAGTGGCTTGATGGATGAGAAGATGGGGCAAAGGACCTTCTTCACCTTCTGAGAAAGTTGCTGCTATTTCTTTAGGAGTGCAATGGTTCCACTGGACAAGTGTCTGCTTCTTCATGAACACCAACTGATTAATCTCGTACTCTCGAAAGTCGAACTTTCTGAGGGGTGAAGATCAATGGAGAGTGCTCAATCCTTTTTCTATGAAGTCTATCTTTTCGAGCATATTGAGAGATGCCATCCTGGTACCTCGGTCACATCTTTGACCACCTTCACGAGTCTTCCCATTACAATTGGTTTGGGCACAGTACATACAAACCATCATCCACTATGCTCTCCTCTGTTTTGCATACACACTTCTTCCTCTAAAAGGATGGGGCTTGAGCTCATGTAACTCTCGGGCTCTTGGCTCTTGTAGGAGAGAGAAAATAAAACCTTTCAAATCAATGGGAAGCAGTAGACTCGAGGACTAATTGCCTCCTTTGATTGGATCAATATTGTAGGATCATCAGAGGAAGACCCAGTCTCAATCAATGCAATTTCTGCTATCCCAGTGATGCAACTATCTTGGTCACCTTCTTTGACTAGAATTTTTTGTTGTTCCACTTCATGAGTCACCCAATCAAACTCATCTTGGAAGAAAATTTTAAGTCCTGGTTACATCTTGGCAGCGGTTTCATCAAACCACGGCTCCACATTTCCACAAAAGGGGAAATCCTCTACTTCTTTCACAAAGTATCCATTGAGAGTAGGGTAGTAAGTGACAGAGATCTTCCTAGTCATCCTCAGCACTTTTTGCCCTTTGACAGTTGGAGGAGTATACCCGAGACCATTCTTTCCTTTGTTCATGCCAAACTAAACTGCTTTGGAACTCCTTGGTGATATTTCACCAGTCCCATGCTAGGGAAATACTGCATGTTCTTCATCATCTGATTCACTAGAGGACTCCAGATGGCTTCATAGTTAGCCAGGATTTTCTCCTTTGGAGCTTCTTTGGCTATGGTTGCACAAGTGGACAAAACCACTTAGTTGCACCTCCTAGTCATGTTCTTCCCCGTTTTCAATGTTGGCCAGGGTGTTAACCACTTCAAGGTCTCCGGCCACTAAGACCACTTTCCCCTCATGAATGAACTTTATTTTTTTACGGAGACTAGAGGGCACTGCCTTCACTAGATGCAACCAAGGCCTTCCCAAGAGCATGTTAAAAGCTACTGGTATATTAATGATTTGGAAATCAACATCAAACTTCATCAGGCCAATCTTTACAGCAAGAATAATGATGCCAAGGGTCTTCCTCTTGGTATTATCGTATGTCCTTATGGTCTGGGTGGTTGGCCTCATTTCTTCCAAGTTGACACTGATACTCATTGCTGATCTCAATGGCAGCACATTCAAAGTGGACCCATTGTCAACAAGAACCTAGGGAACTACTTTGTCAAGGCATTTAACTGTAATTTGGAGAGCCCGATTGTGTTGGGCTTCCTTAGGAAGCTCAGAATTTGAGAACATCAGAGACTACACTGCATATGTTGCTTCTACTATATGTATGAGGTGCATCAGATTTATCTTGATTGGCACTTGCACATTAGTGTGAGACTTCAAGACTGCTTCACGGTGCGAAGGGGACGCCATCAACAATCCCCAAATAGAGATGTTTTCCTGGGACTTCTTGAGTTGAGCCAAGACTGGGTTCTCTGGCTCTTTCTTTACGTTGCTAGCTCTGGCCTCATTAACCCTTGGGTGCTCTACTGCTAGAGCCTTGCCCTTGTAGTCTTTCCCACTTCTAGTTTCCATCACATTGATTGGTTTTTTCATAATAATCTCATTGGGATAACTATCTTCATCATCACTATTGGTTAGGGTGATTATCCGCACCATAGAATCATCTTCTTCTAATTCTCCTTCCCTGGTTGGGGTGGGAAGTCGAGGACCTCCACAAATATCCACCACCCTGGCTCGTAGCTTCTTGACTACAGTAGAAAGTAGTTGGAATACAACGTCTACTGCCTTTGCGATTGTGTCATCTAGTCCTATTTTCTCCAAATCATCCAATTTCTCCTAGTAGTAAAGATCACTGATGGTTACCCCTAATATTTTGTCAATTTCTTCTACCCTTTCCTACATCCTCAATTTGTTGGAACACACTTCACACAGTTTTTCTTCCAACTCAGATGTGGAGTACTGTTCATCCATATAAACTTACATGGGCTCTCCAGCTTCCCCATCATTTTTCTGAATCAGATGTAAAATCATCTCCCTCTATGCACAGGGAAGGGTAAATACTATCTATTGGATCAGATATTAGGTCATCATTACTATTGGCGTAGACTAAGAAACATGTCGGATGTTCTGGTGAGTAATATTCTGACTCTTCATCATAATTATTGTACCTAGGCCCTTGGTAGTGATCCCAGTCTCGATACCCATCATCCTCAGAGTCATCTCCATCCTTCTCATCTTTATTTTCATCCTCATCATCATCGTCATCATTCTCTTCTTTGCTGATTTCACTCCCACTTGATTCGTTATCAAATTCCTCAGGACCATCAAATTCTCCGGCATCCAAACGCTCGTAGTATTCAGAGCGTACGAACTGAAAGATTTCCAATGTGGTTACTGCTTTGAGAAGATTACCTGTAATCTCTTCAATTACCTCTGGATTGTCTTCTGAAGTTACGGTAGGCTGAATTAGATAAGTGGGATCACTCTCCTGGTCTTCCCCCAATGCATTTACTAACCCTGTTGACGAAGTCATCTTTGGGGAATCTGGTAGTGCAAGCATATCCTTCCAATCATACCCATCTGTCCATCCTTCTTTTGGGTTAAACACTAAACCTTGAGAATGGGATTGGTATGAGGGTTGTTTGAGATTTAAAATGTAACCACAAGCGTACGGATCAGTGTAGCTACGGGTCGAACACAAGGAGAGCAGCCACTTTATTTTTTTTATTTCTTTTAATAATGCGAAAGTGAACCGATTAATGATTGCGATCTAATTCTAATTACTATCCTAAACATATGTATCTAAAATAACGTCCTAACCATTCGTCATCTAAGAATTTAAAGACGCAAGCCACGCAATTAAAATTAAATAAATAAATAACTCAAAATAAACAACCCACGCAATTAAAAAAAAATAATAATAAAGGAAAAATAAAAGCTAAAATAAAAATAAAGAAATGGGATAAAGCTAGAGAGAGACTCACAAGTAGGTTTCTCTACTTAGCCCGAGGGATGCATCATAATATGAGCTTCCCTACTTAACCAGAGAGTCACTCTTACAAGGGTTTCTCTACTTGGCTTTAGGGAAAGGGAGACAATTAAAATAAAAGCAATAAATTGATGGTTCTATGGCTAGGAGGGGTAAAGCCAACACATACACTAGCCATGAACCTTGGGGGAAAGGGATAGCAATAATGTAATGACTGAAAATAAAAATCCTAAATTAAGAAAGAAATGGTAGTCAGAAGAGGGAATGAGAGGGGGGAGAGAAGACTACTAAAGGAGCCTACTTACTTGAATCAATGCTTGAACTTGAAAAAAAATTGCTCCACGGCTCGTGATCTTGTCACCTAGATCTAAGCCTAGAACTATAACTTAAAAAATTACAACTCAATTGCATAAATCATAAACATAAAAAGAACTGAATAAAAATAAAAGAGTGCTTGCATTAATTGACATAAAAAAAAAACTATTACAAAAGTGATTAAAGCAAAAATAGAGAAGAACTAAAACCAAAGAGTGAGAGAGGGAGAGAGAGAGCAACTAAAAAAACTAGAAGAAGAATGAATTGTCTCCCCTCCTCTTACATGAGTTGTATTTATAGGGAATGGGGAGGTAGGGTAACAAATTTCTCTTTCCTAAAAGAGAGAAACCCACAATTGATTGTGAGATCTTTTGAGACAAAAAATGCTAAGGTGGAGGAGAGAGAAGAGAGAAATAAATTTCCTATAATTTTTTTCTTATTTTCTTTCCTTTTTTTTCTAATTTATTTTTCTTCTTTTTTCTCTCTCCTAGGGACAATTTTCTTCCTTCTTGCTTTATGTGATTTGGACAATCTTTTGGTGGATGATGATGTGGAGGAGAGAGAAGATTTGGACAATCTTTATTTCTCCTCTTTTTCTTTACTTTCCTTTTTTTTTTCTTCTCTTCTTGCGCAGGAACCCTTCCACGATTTTGCTTGCTTCTAATTTGATGTGGAAATCCCTTCCATGCCCTTAGTGCTTTAAGTGAGTGAAAAGCAGGAAATCTTCAACAAAATCTTCTAAAAAAAACAACCATAAGATTCGAACTTGAGACCTCTTGGTGAGCAAGGGAATTTTGTACACCATAGCTCACCAACTACACTAGGTAGTTGTTGTTACCAAAAACAAATCTTTAATCACTTAAGGATGTGGTCCATCGATCCTTGTTGGCATTTGGAGTATTCCTTGTACCTCTGGGACAATTGCAAACGGGCTGGTTCTGCATCTCGGTTCAGTTCTGATCCATTATTCTTTTTCTGACCCAAAAAGAATAATCATTTGTACGGGTGACCAAACGAATGTGTACTTTTAATTGAACAGGTCCATCTTGCTCAGAATTTCATCCTCTTCGCAACCATGAAAAAAAACAGGACCTCTTTACGTGTAAAATTGAAGATATAGCGCCCGATAGTCCTTAAGGCCTTGAAAATATAAAACCTACAAAAAGAGAGTAAAACCCAAGGTAGCTCCATTCTAAATATGTAAAATGCATGTTTTACTACCCTAGATTTTACACATAAATGTGCTCATCACCAAGCTACAATTGGGATGGCTCCATATGAGGCATTATATGGTAGGAAGTGTAGAACTCCTCTGTATTGGAATGTGGTAGGTGAACGCCGAATGTTAGGACCTGAAATGATACAGATGACTTGTGACAAGGTCGATGTTATTCAAGAGCGGATTAAAGCAGCTTAGTCTCGTCAAAAGAGTTATGCGGACAATCGCAGGAAAGACATTGAATTTCAGCCAGGAGAAAAGGTGTTTCTCAAGATCTCTCCTACTAAAGGGTTGCAACGATTTCATAGAAAGGGGAAGTTGAGCCCAAGATACATTGGTCCATTTGAGATCTTAGCTCGGGTTGGCTCAGTAGCCTACATGCTTGCTCTACCACCTTCACTTGGGAATGTCCATAACAAATTTCATGTATCCATGCTGAAGCGATACGTTCATGATCCATCTCATGTTTTACCTGTGGAACCAGAATATCTAGAAGCAGATATGACCTATACAGAGCAGCCAGTTGAAATCTTGGACCGAAAGGTGAAAACCCTTTGCAACCGCTCCATTTCCTTCATAAAGGTGCGATGGGCTAATCATTCACTTGAAGAAGCTTCTTGGGAGAAAGAGGATGAAATCCAAGCTAAGTACTCTCATCTTTTCGAACAACCAGGTACGCCAATTTCGAGGACAAAATTTTCAGAAGGGGGGGTAAATGTGATACCCTACTTTTTAAACTCGGTCTAATTACAAGGTTGATCAGGTTTAACCATGCAGGACCCGAACCGGAGAGGGTTAAGGCGGGTTCCTTATGGACCATGATGGCAAAGGTGACTTTGAACACCGGTTGGCCAGCAAGTCCGAGTCAGTGCCAGAGGAGACAGGTGTACCCAAGCCGTGTACATGCACATCTCATAAGGCCATGTAAGGATAAAGCTGGTATGTAGCCGTATCCTAAAGCGCATACGTATGATATATCTTGTGCCAAGAGTGAGATTCATGCCGAGAGTTGAATTCCACCAAAATCCCACTTGTTGGCCAATTTTCAGCCCACAGGTGGGCGGTCACAGGTGGGCGCATCCGCCCACCTGAGTGACCCACCCATGTGGTTACTTAGTTGTTTTAGAAGTATAAATAGCATTTATGAGTTTTCCATTTTCTCATTTATGACATTCGGGTGTTTGGTGAAAAGAGTAAAGAGGAGAGAGAAAAGGAGGGAGAAAAGAGAACGGAGAAGAATAAAGGGGAGGAAGAGGAAGAAGGGATGGATTTAAGCGGTGCCAAGGCTTGATCTTCCAATTCCGACGCCGAAAGAGTGATCCCCAACACGAGATCTACATTTAGAGGTGAGCGAAGGCTATATTCCTTAAACTTTCACCATACCCAAGAAAACCCTTGATTTGGGTAGTGTTTCTTGAGGTCTTGTAAATCCCTCTTGAGATAATGAATCTAAAGTTTAATAGATGGTATATGTGTTGATTTTGAAGGATTTGAAGAAGTGTTTACAAGGCTGGAGAAGCATTGGTGATTTGAAGTGATTTTGGGGTTTTTAAAATAGTTCTTGAGCAAGAAGGTAAGATGACTTCCATTCCTTAAATCTAACCTAGATCTAGGTTAGAATCATCTTATGAGACCTTGAATGTGTGGAAATTGGGTTTGAAAGAACCCCCTTTTGATTTCCCAAAGCTTGGGGAAGGTTTCAGGGAAAATGGCATTTTTTTGCCAAGACCGGTGGGCCAAGACCAATGGGCCGTGGGCAGGCCCTCGGGGCCGACCGGTCGGCCCCTACCGGCGGGCCGACCAGCCGGCCAACCTGCCCGCCGGTCCTATCTAACCCTCGACCTCCATTGGTGGGCCCCTACTGATGGGTCGACCAGTGGGCCAACCTACCCGCCGGTTATGACCAGTGGGTCAGGACAGGTGAGCTGCCCGACCCACCCGAGAGGCTCCCAACGTGATTTTTACGTCCGAATGGACCCAAAACGGACGTGTGACCTTCTTTTAGGATTCTAAAAATGATTTTGTCATCAAATCTTATTAGTTTTGACCCCAAAGTGGTGAAATGCTAACCCCATTCACTTATGATAGGTTCACCAAAATTTACGTTTCTTGCGTCGGATCTCACCCGTACCGGGCGTGAGTCTTTGTACACAACAAGTAAGTGGGAAGAGGACGTTTGGCCTTATTTTAAGGCTTGTTTTGAATTCTTTAAATTGTATCTAGACTAGCCATGTCATCATGCAAATTATATGTAGCTTAGCCATCCTCATATTATTATGACATGTGTGTTGTGTTTATTTTCTCAATGTCAAATGATGATGTGATTATGTGATGAATGATGACATCATTGTGCATAATGCATTAATAGACTAGATGCCGTAGTCGGCTTGAAAATGAGTGCATTGGTGGCCCGTGGTATGTGACGCAGTGGCACTATGCAATCGTACTATGTCATATAGGAGCATGCGGTGTAGGATTATCATCTTCCCGTGCTACGACCCTTCCCAACAGGGGTTGAGGTGTTGGATTACCATTTGGGGGGAAGCAGTGTTCGCGGTTGTTGAGTCACTGTGGCGGTTAGACATACGCCCTGCTGGTCATTAGGACAGTCGGCAACCCCAGTGGTATATTCAAGAGGGCCAATCGTACTGCTTTTAAATTGCTGGAGTTAGAACCTTTATTTTCTGTCATTTACTTTTATGTTGAGAGCCGGTGGTTGGTATGCTTTACTTTTCTGAGTACTCACAGTGGGCCTTCTTCGACAGCCTTATGGGCGTATTGCAGGATGGAGTTCGCAGCTCATACCAGGAGTATACACGCACTGTGGTTGTAGTAGCACTAAACCAAAGACTTAGTAATGTTGTTTAGGTGGATGTGATGAAAAATGAATTGCATAGCATATAGTGCATATAGTTATGATTGTTGTGTGGAGTGTTGTGTTGTCCTCCTTTTCACTTACTGAGCTAGTGAGTTTATCCCACATGTACACCTCTTTTAGATGATTTTGCAGGTCACCAGCCTGAAGATCAAGGGTCGGGCCCCACAGTTGAATTCCCCGAAGAGGATTGGTGGGTCCCCGAGGACTATGAGCACGACACGGATTGCACGTGCGAGGGCTGTGCTGTTGGACCACAGCAGTGACTCCATACAGGGTTACTTTTTTATTCTTTTGATGATCCCTTTTGTGTACTTGATACGTGAATTGATATTCTTTTTGTGTAAATATCATGCATGCGGGCCCACATGTATTTATCTATGTATTACAATTTGGGTATCAAGTGTATTGGGGATATTTACAGGTAAATTAAGTCTTCTGCTGAACTGTTGAACATTATCTTAGTTGTGTGTATGCTGTGGTTGGATACTGTATCAGATGATCCTGGCAGGTTTGGGTTAACCGGAGTTAACCCAGTCACCGGTCCGGTTCTGTGCGAACGGGGTGTGACAAGTCATGCTTTCCTTAATCTTATCCCACTAGGTGACCTTCCTCCTAGTTTCCTTAGGTCTTTAGATAATTTGGCATTTCGTGGGACTTTGACAGAAATCAGCCCGGATCATGTATACCAAATCATCCATATTTCATTATTAACGAGGAAATACATCTTTTATATGAAACCCACTTAGGAGAGAATTTCTTTATGACTAGAATATATTATAGGAAAATTCCTTTTCAAGACTGCAGGCAAATTCTATAGATCGGCTTGTTGCGTTCCTAGCATTCTCCATCTATTTCCTACATGATGCGAGTATGCAGTGGATGTAATAGGACTGACAAGACTTCCTTGATAGGATCTATATGCACAAGGTACGTGATCCTTATGATATACCCGTAGGTACGAGATCAAGGGGGTGATTTCCTTGCCCATTACTCGTGACTACACATGAGGTTAAGCAACTGGCCACAGGGTGGTGGAACCGTAAGTGATTGTGTGCAAAAGTGTAATGCGGGAATATCATTATCTGATCTCAAAATGTCATAAAGTGAATGGACCTCTCCAAGGGTGCTGGCACAATTACAAACATCCTCACCATTTAATAATACCCCAAACCCTTGTACAGGAAGCGGCTACTATTTGCTCTCGGAGTACTCTCCATGACATGCACTAACCTCCCCGAGGGTGCGGGCAAGACAGGGTGTCACACCCCGTTCACCCTGAACCAGAGCGGTGACCGAGTTAACACCGGTTAACCCAAACCTGCCAGGATCATCAGATACTGTACTCCACCACAGCATACACACACTAACATAAGTTCATCAGATCAGCGGAAGACTAAGTTTTACCTCTGAATAAATCCCATATACTTGATACCCGAATTGTGATACAATAATTATATACATTTGGGCCCGAAGGCATGATATATACACAAAAAGAATATGATTCAAATACCAAGTATATACAGGAAATCAACAAAAACCATCAGAGTACACAGCTCGGCTCGGTTTCAAGGCTGGAGCTCAGCTCGGCATTATATAGAAGAGCTCAGCTCGGCCTCAGAAGTGGAGCTCAGCACGGCCTCAGAAATGCTGTCCCGCAGCACAGCTCTCGCACGAGCAGTCTACGCCGTGCTCAAACTCCTCAGGGGTCCACCAGTCCTCTTCAGGAAACTCGACTGTGGAACCCACCCCCTGCTCCTCAGATGTATGACCTGCAAAATCATCTAAAAAGGGGGTGTACACGTGGGATGAGCTCACTAGCTCAGTAAGTAGAAAGATG
>NW_024870642.1:71823-168042 GCF_013358625.1 Macadamia integrifolia
TATGAATGCCAAACAAATGCCTTGAAACAAGGCCAAACGTCCTCTCTCCACTTACTTGTAGCGTACAAGGATTCCCGTTCGGTACGGGTGAGATCCGAAGCGAATCGGGTAGGATTTGGTGAACCTAACATAATTGAGCGGGGTTAGTACTTCACCATTTTAGAATCAAAATTAATGAAATCCGATGTCAAAATCGTGTTTAGAACGTCAAAAGAAGGTCACACGTCCGATTTGGGTTCGATCGGACATAAGGATCACCTTCGGGGCCACACAGGTGGGTCAGACAGGTGGGCTATCTACCCACCGGTTTTACCCACCGGTTTGGGACCGGTAGGTAGGGGCCCGCCGGTAGTACCCACCGGTTGTACCCGCCGGTTGGGCCAGGGACCCCTTGCTAGGACCGGTGGGTAGGTACCCGCCGGTGGTACCCGCCGGTTGGGCCCGAAGGCCCCCTTGCCTTCTCAGGTGGGTACCCACAGGCGGGTAGGAGCCCACCGGTTGTACCCACCGGTCTTGGCGGAAAAGACACTGTTTCTTCCCCATTTTCTCCATTCTTTGGGGAATCAAATGGGGCTTTTCCCCACCCATTCTTCACACCTTCAAGGTCCTATAGGATGGTTCTAACCTAGATCTAGGTTAGATTCAAGTGAGGGAAAACCATCTTACCTTCTTTGCTCAAGAATGACTTCAAACCCTCCAAATCACTTCAAACTCACAATGCTTCTTCTACCTTGTCAATATCTCTTCAAATCCTTCAAGATCAACACATAAATCATCTATTAAACCTTAGATTCATCATTTCAAAGGATATTTACAAGCTCTCAAGAAACCACACTTGAATCAAGGGTTTTGAAGCTTGGATATGGTGAATGTTCACAAAACCCAACTTTTCTTACCTCCAACTGTAGATCTAGAGTTGAAGATCACTCTCCCGGCACCGGAATGAGAAGATCAAGCTTCGGCGCCACTGAAATCCTTCCTTTCTTCCTCTTCCTTCTCTTCCCTTCTTCTTCCCTTTGTTTTCTCTCTCCTCTTTACTTTTCTCACCAACGTACGGGGGTAATAAATGGGAATAAGAAAATCATAAAGCCTTATATACTATTCCTAATTAAGTGAATAGTACTCTTGGATGGGTCACTCAGGTGGGTGCACCCACCTGTCCTACCCACCTGAGAGTCAAAACTTGGGATTTTGACTGGGTTCGGACCTCGGTGCGCACCCCACCCCAAGTATACGATGTAGCATACGTATATACCTTAAAATACGGATATAATACCTGTTTTATCCGTATATAGCCTTATGGTAGGTGCACGTACACGGTTTGGGCACTCCCGTCTCTTCTGGCACTGGCTCGGACTTGTCGGGCCAGCCGGTGTTTAAGGTCACCCGTGCCATCATAGCCCATAAGGAACCCGCTCTAATTTCCTCTGGCTCAGTTCCTGCATGGTTAAACCGGTTCAACCGTGAAATCAGACCGGGTTTAAGAAGCGGGGTATTACACAGGGAGTCCCTCGTCAAATGATTTCATTTTGAGCATGATTCATGATGCGGTTAGCGAATACAATTACAAACATGGGGTTTGCCAAACACGTTTTCAAACAAATGTGGTGGAAAAATGTTCTTGCATTTAATGGTAGCAACTAGTGTTGGAAGCTTGACATTTATCCCTAGTGGAGTCGCCACTGTGAGGGTAGCGGCCGGAAGATGGTGATCTCTCTCTTCTCTTCCGGGGGGGAAGAGACTTGTGTTCATTCTGTCCTCTCTCCTCTCTTTCTCTTTCATGAGGGAGGGGTGTGTCATGTGTGCTTACCCTACGGGCCCCATACCCCTGTATCGCCCCTTGAAGATACGTTGAGGCCTATTTCAAGGAGTGTAAAGTTCATCATTCGAGATGGGGATTTGATGATGTTCCAATACGGGGATCGAGATCATACAAAAAGGGTTTGGAGTTGCCATCTAGGGTTATGGGCATAGGATCCGGGGGTGGGCCCAATTCCTGAGAAAAGGGCCCGAAAGTTGGTATGATCTAAAGATTTAGGGTAAGTGTCAGGTTGTAGAATTGGGAAGGTATTAGGCACCTAATCCACCCGGTTCAACTGGTCTTCCTACTAGATGCTTAAGAGCGAACATTTTCCACAATTATTCCTATTCCGTATGCATGGCTAAGTTATCATACATATATACATTAACTGAACTTAAATAACTATGTACACTAAAACAAGGTCAATATAAAGTCAACATTGTGCTAATTCAGTTGAGAAATTATACTTGAGCTTGACCCCTGTTGTGGGTCAAGAGGGGTGGACCCTTGGTTGATGCTAGTATAAACTTTCTTGCAGATTCTCCCAGCTAAGGGGAAGGTGGTCTTGATATCCAACTTCTTTTCTCGAGAGATGCTAACTATGATGATATTCGGACAGAGTTTCTCCTAGGAACGATTACTTTCGGATTTTGGCTGAGGTGGCACTCCGGTAGAGCTTCCGCTAGGGATAGGCTATGAGAGGCCTAAGCTGAGGTGGTACTCTAGCAGAGCTTCCGCTGGGGATAGGCTATGGGAGGGCTAGGCTGGGTGGTACTCAGGCAGAGCTTTCACTAGGAATGGGCTAAAACGTAAATGGTTAAAGAACTTTGAAGGCTCGAAGAACACTTCGAAGATTCGAAGGAATCTTATGAAGATTTCCTTAAAGACCTGAAGAACCTCAAAAGGGGTTGGAAGACTAAGGGGAAACTTTTCCTACACAAAATCTCACTCAAAGAAGGCGATTTATTGAAGACTTTCAAAGGCCTGAAGAACACTTCAAAGATCATCTTATGAAGATCTCTTCAAAGACTTGAAAAACCTCAAGGGGGAAGGGGAGGAAAGAGGGTAGAGATTCTCTACTATGGATGCTCCTAAGAGACTTCGGTGTTTGTTGTGTCAAAAACCAAAGGGAGGGGGTATTTATAGAATCTTTGGACCAATAGGGATGAGAGAGAAAATTCCTTAACCAATGGTGGTAAAAAGTAATTTTCCTAAACCAATGTGGTGAAAGTAAGAAATTTTGGACCAATGGGGTGGAGGGTAATTTTCTTTAGCCAATGGGGGGAAAGTAATTTTTTTGGGCCAATAAGGTAAAAAGATTCCTTTTTGGACCAATGGGAGGCCGTGGTGTAGGGTATGCTAGTGAGGGCAATGTAGGGTACACAGGCGGGTGAAAAGGGAATTCTTTCTCCAAATCGGTCGCTAGAAGGGGGATTTCGATCGCTGGCGGGGGTGTCAGAGGTTTTGGTAGGGGCGCTAGAGCTCCAGTAGGGGTGCTGGGCTCCGACATGGGTGCTGGGGCTAGAGTATGGGTGTTGGGGCTCTAGCATGGATGTTGAAACTCCGTCATGGGTGCTGAAACTCTGATATGGGTGCTGGAACTTGGTTGGGTATGCGCGAGGCTTGGTCAAGTACGCACGGGGTTTGGTTGAGCTCATGCAGGGCTCAGGTAGAGGTGCAAGGTAAGGCAAGGGGATTCACTAGGGAGGGGTCTGGGCACTCAAGGTAAGGTATGGGTGCTAACAGGGATGGGATTTAGACAATCGAGGCAAGGCGCGGGTGCTTGTATGGGCAGGGTTTGGGCACTTAAGGCAAGGCATGGGTGCTCACATGGGCAGGGTTTAGACAATCAAGGCAAGGTGTGGGTGCTCACATGGGTGGGGTTTGGGCAAGGCAAGGTCTGGGTGCTCGCATGGGCGGGGTTTGGGCGCTTAAAGCAAGGCGTGGGTACTCACATGGGCGGGGTTTGGGCACTCGAGGTGCAATTTTCGGGAGTGATTACGGGAGATCCGATGGTTCAATTTTGACATACTATATATCGTTGGAATCATAATTCTGAGTACTATGCATCTATGTGATCACTTTGACTGGATTCCTTCATATATGGAATGTCATAATTGAACCCTTCTTTTCTCTCGCATGGGTTTTTTGGGAATTTTGGGTGAGTATGGACTGCTTCTGGGAATAGTTACCTCAGTCTGTCATCATCTCTGTAAGTCATCATAACCGAGGGAGGGTGACAAAATTGGGTGTCTATACGCATGCATAGCTAGGTTATCACACATATATACATTGACTGAATTTAAATAATTATGTACACTAAAACAAGGTTAATATAAAGTCTACATTATGCTAATTTGGGTGAGACATTATACTTGAGCTTGACACCTATTCCGGGACAAGAGGGGTGGACCCCCAATTAATGCTGGAATAAACTTTCTTGTGGATTCTCCCGGCTTAGGGGAAGATGGTCTTGACCTCCAACTTCCTTTTTAGAGAGATGTTGATTGTGGTAATATTCGGTCAAAGTTTCGACTAGGAACGGTTACTTTTGGATTTGAATTCTGGCAGATCTTCGGCTAAAGAAGGCTACTTTTGGGCTTAGGCTGAGGTGTCAGTTCGGTAGAGCTTTCACAAGGGATGGACTACTTCTGTATTTTGGTTGAGGTGGCACTCTGGTAGAGCTTCCGCTGGGGACAGGCTATTGGAAGGCTATGATGAGGTGGCACTCCGATAGAGCTTCCGCTAGGGATAGGCTATAGGAGGGCTATGATGAGGTGGCACTCCGACAGAGCTTCCACTAAGAATAGGCTATGGCAAGGCTAGGGCTGAGGTGGCACTCCGGCAGAGTTTCCACTGGGAATAGGCTATAGGAGGATGAGCTGGCACTCCTGTAGAGCTTCTGCTAGGAATAGGCCATGGGAGGGCTAGGTTGAGGTGACACTCCAGCAGAGCTTCCGCTGGGAATAGGCTATGGGAGGGCTAGGTTGAGGTGGCACTCCGGCAGAGTTTTCGCTAGGAATAGGCTATTGGAGGGCTTGACGAAATTCGAATGATTGAGGAACTTCGAATCTATGAAGATCACTTCAAAGACTTGAAGAACCTCAAGGGGGAAAATGAAGGCAAAGTTTCTCCTACACAAAATGCTCACTCAAAAAATTTCGGATGATTGAAGGTCTCTTCGAAGACTTGAAGAATCTCAAAGGGGGGAGGAAAGAGGGCAAAGCTTCTCTACAAGGGGTTCTCACTAGGAGGCATGAGTTCGAAAAACCAAACGGAGGGGGGATTTATAGATTTTTTGGATCAATGGGGGGAAATGGGGATTTCCTTGACCAATGGGGTAAAAAAGTGGATTTTCTTGGCCAATGGGATAAAAAAGTAAATTTTTTGGGCCAATGGAGTGAAAGGTGAATTTCCTTGGCCAATGAGGTGAAAAGATGCTTTTCTAGGCCAATGAGGTGAAAAGATGCTTTTTGGGCCAATGGGAGGTCGAAGTGTAGGGTACGCTAGCGAGGCAGCACGGAGTACACAAGCGGGTGAAGAGGGAATCTCCTCATAAAATCCAATCATTGAAGTGAGGATGCCGATCATTGGTGGGGACACCGATCAGCGGGCGGGGGCATCGGTCAGTGGGCAGGGGCACTGGCCAGTGGAGGTGTGGCGCATGCATCGATGGGGCTTGGGCGATCGCATGGCCAAGGTTTGGGGGTGCGAGGCATGCATAGGTGGGGCTTGGGTGATCACATGGGCGAGGCTTGGGGGTGCAAGGCATGCATAGTCAGGGCTTAGGTGATCGCACGGGCGAGGCTTGGGGCACGAGGCATGCATGGTTGAGGCGTGAGGTGTGGTTCTTGCATGGGCGGGGTTTGGGTGCTCATGGTGTAACTTCTGGGAATGATTGCGGGAGATCTATCGGTCTGATTGTGACGCACCATATATTGCTAGAATCGTTATTCCGAGTACTATGCATCTGTACGATCGCTTTGGACTGGATTCTTTCATATATGATAAATCATAATTGGACCCTTCTTTTCTCCTGCACGGGATTTTTGGGTGAGTACGGAATGTTTCTGGGTTGGGTCACCTTAGTCAATTGTCATCTCTATTGATCGGAAGGGAGAGGTTGTGTCCACGATCCGTAAGTCATCATAGTTAGAGGAGGGTGACAAAATTGGGTGTCTACAATGCCATAATAACCCAGAGTTTAAATTTTTTTGAAAAAAAGATTAAACCGCCAAGGGCCTAGCCTATGATAAACTAATCCTAAAAATAGGCCCAAACATGTGGGGCATTGATGAAAGGCCACTTGGGCTTTAGAATTTTTGGGAGTCATTACTAGGTGATCGTTGGAAGTGGGTATCTACATAATCCACCCACACTTTTGGCCAAAGGACGACGTCGTATGTCAAATTTTGAGGGGTGATTGTTGGCGCCAAAATTTGAAATCATGGGCTTGATGACGTGGCAGAGAAGGTTCGTACGAGGAGGTGAGACGTGGGCTGACCGTGGTGGTTTCTTTTAAGGTCTATTACCCATAAGAAATAGTGCACCAACACGTAAGGATGGTTGGGAACATGCCCATGGAATACTTTTGTCATGGGATGGGTGTGACAGACGCACAAGAGCCCAACTTAATGGGGAAGTGGGCTAATGGTGTACGCAAAGAATGGTTAAGTCACAAACTATATAAGGAATGGAAATCGACCAAAAAAAGAAAAAAGGAACAATCAACAATACACAAGAATCCAGCTATAATGCAACTCTTTTATCCCTTTTATTCCTTTACTTTCCACTGTTTAGAATTAGAGGTAGAGTAGAACTCTTTTGTCTCATTTTGAATTCTCATCCACAGGGCCCATCCATTAAGGCTCTAGTGCATTGTACTCAGAACCCTTACAAGGAATTTATCAATGTTCATTCCTCTATCCTTTGGTTTTTGAGTACCCAATAAGTCCCTGGAGCAATAGGGGTAGGATGAGAGCCTAAGTTGCTTGGTCGAAGTCAGGTTTATCATTGAATCCAGTCAGGAAGGATTCTGGCAGACCCATGCATTCAGCAACACAGTCTGCCGATCATGCTAAGGGAAAATTTCCATGCCAACAGAAATGCAATTATACAATTCCAAAAGCAAAGATAGAGAACTCCATGGCAACGAACAACAAATTGTTTGCGCAGTTAGCTTCTCTAACTCCCTAGAGTCACTCCAAAATTCCTTTATATGAAACCCCAAAACTTTAGATTGTTTTAAGCCTTGAAGAAGGCTTCGTGCTTCAGCTTCAATTCTTTTTCCTATCATCATAAAATATAAATTCTGCAGCAATAAAGAGTAATTGATCTCATAGGACAAAATGCCATAAGCCCAACTTGATACATTAAGGGACGGATCAGAAAGCCCAGTAGTGCATATTAAAATAGGATAGCACAAGTAAGGCAGATGGCTAAAGTTCAACCAATTGTAATCCACAAAAGGAAAATCATTTGGTTGATTATCTAGAAATCTAGATTATAAATATAAATGAAAAGATCCACTGATTAATATTAGAGTGGTCAACTTGAGGATTAAGGGAGGAAGTAGTGTTCACCATCTGGTTCGTGTAGATCCATATAAGATATGAAGTGATAGCCATGACACTATAAAAACCATTGGAGATGAGTTTAGGAAAGATAAAAAGCCATATATACAAGGTTAGAACAAGTCGAAAAGAGTAGAACATGAAAGGAATTCGGGTTTTAAACACAAAGGTCCAGCAGTCCAAATTCTTTTGGAAAACTCATAAGATAACAAAACATGCTAAATGGTTTCACAGAAGAAGCAATCTTGAAATTCACTTCTTTCTCTGCTTAGGTCATTATAGTGTGAGGGTAGTGGCCGAAAGATGAGATATCTCTCTTCTGCTTTTGGCGGGAGAAAAGGGCTTGCATCGATTCCGTCCTCTCTCCTTTCTTTCTCTTTTTAGTGAGGGAGGGGTGTGTCATGTGTGCTTACCCTGCAGGCCCTGCACTGCCATATTGCCGCTCAGAGATACGTGGAGGCCTATTTCGCAAGAGTGTAAAATTTGTCATTCTAGACGGGGGTTTGATGATGGTCCAATATGGGGATCGGGATCATACAAAAGGGTTTGGAGTCACCACCTAGGATTACAGGCCTAAGGCCCTGGGGTGGGCCCAATTCAAGAGACAAGGGCCCAAAAGTTGTTCTGGTCCAAAGATCTAGGGTAAGTGTCAGTCACAGAGTTGGGAAGGCATTAGGCACCCAATCTGCCCGGTTCAACCGGTCTTCCTACTAGATGCTTAAGAACGAACATTTTCTATAATTATTCCTATTCCACATGCATGGCTAAGTTATCACACATATATACATTGACTGGATTTAAATAAATATGTACATTAAAACAAGGTCTATATAAAGTCTACATGATGACAATTTTATTGAAAAATTGTACCTGAACTTAACACCTGTTTTGGGTCAAGAGGGGTGGGCCCCTAATTAAAACTTACTCGGACTATCCTTCAGATTCTCCTGGCTCAGGGGAAGATGGTCTTGACCTCCAACTTCCTTTCTTAAGAGATGTTGACTATGACGATATTCAGACAGAGTTCCAGTTAGGAACGGTTACTTTTGGATTTGGTTTCGGACAGAGCTTCGGCTAGGGAAGGCTATTTCTGGACTTAGGATGAGATGGTACTCCGGTAGAGCTTCCACTGGGGATAGGCTAGGGGAGGGCTAGGCTGAGGTGGCACTTTGGCAGAGCTTCCACTTGGGATAGGCTAGGGAAGGATTAGGCTGAGGTGGCACTCCAACAGAGCTTTCGCTGGGAATGGCTATTTTGGGAAAGATTCCAGGGGTACTCGGACAGGGTTTCAGCTCGAAATGGCTATTTTTGGAAAGAAATAGATTGATTTAAAAATGGATTGAGGATCCCCAAAGCCTCGAAGAACACTTTAAAGATCTGAACAGAACATCAGATCTTGACAAAGATCTCTTCGTAGACCCGAGAAGCCTCAAAGGGGGGTTTCTATTTCTGGTAAGGACCAAGAACACTCAAAGGGGGGAGGCTATTTTTGGTAAAAATTGGATTCAGTTAAAAACTTGGATTGAAGATCTTCAAAGTCCCGAAGAACACTTTGAAGATCCAAACAAGATTTTGGATCTTGACGAAGATAGCTCCAAAGACCCGAAGAAAATCAAAGGGGGGAGGGGAGGAGGAGAGAGAGCTTCACTACTATAGAGTGAGGTGGGGTTGTTTGGTGTGTAAAATCCAAAGGAGGGGGTGTATTTATAGGTTTTTTGGGCCAATGGGGAGGAGGGAAAATCTTTAACCACTATGTAAAAGGGGGTTTTTGGACTAAAATGGGTGAATAGGGTTTTTAACCAATGGGAAAAAGAGGGTTCTTGGACTAAATTGGGTGAATAGGGTTTTTAACCAATAGATAGAAAGGGGTTTTTTGGGAGAGAGAATTCTTAGCCAAAAAGTGGGTTTTTGGTCTCAGTGGAATGAGTGTGCGAGGCAATGGCATGGGTGTGTGGCATATGGCACATGGCGCAGCATGGATGTGCGACGCACGGTGCATGGGGCAGCAAGTGCATAGGAGCTGGTAGCAGCAGGCAGGGGTAACATGCACGCAGGCAGTAGGCAGCAATAGGCAGGGAGGGGGCTACAACCAAGTGTGCGTGTAGGTTGCAGCCACTGGGCAAGCTAGCAACATCGTGCAGGGGCACGGGTTGGGTCATACGGGAGTACAGGCTAGGCAGTGTGGGGAGTGGGCTAGGTCGTGCGGCAGTGCAGGCTAGGTCGTGCGGCGGTGTGGGCTAGGTCGTGCGGCGGTGTGGGCTAGGTCGTGAGGCGGCATGGGCTAGGTCATGCGGCGGCGTGGGCTAGGTCGTGCAGGGGCATGCCCGTGAGGCTATGCGGGCTGGCATGCTGGTTAACAGGCACAGCACGTGTGCAGGCAGGGCTGGCTGGGCAGCAGGCATGGGCTAGGACGCAGTATGCATGCAATCATAGATTTTTTTGGCTACAATCACGAGAGATCCGACGGTCTGATTTTGACATTTCCTATATCTTCAGAATCTTATTTCTGAGCATAATCCATCTGTATGGATATCTTGACCAGATTCCTTCGTATATAAAACGTCAAAATTGGACCCTCTTCTCTCCCACATGGGGTTTCCAGGGTTTTTAGGTAGGGGATGAATTTAGGGTATTTGGGTGGGTAAGGAATGCGTCTGGGTTTCCAGTAGGCTTGCCAGTGTGCGTGGGATATGTATGAAAAATTGTAATTTTTTGGGGACGATTGTGGGAGATTCGACGGTCTGATTTTGATGTGCCATATACCACTATGTAAAAGGGGGTTTTTGGACTAAAATGGGTGAATAGGGTTTTTAACCAATGGGAAAAAGAGGGTTCTTGGACTAAATTGGGTGAATAGGGTTTTTAACCAATGGATAGAAAGGGGTTTTTTGGGAGAGAGAATTCTTAGCCAAAAAGTGGGTTTTTGGTCTCAATGGAATGAGTGTGCGAGGCAATGGCATGGGTGTGTGGCATATGGCACATGGGGCAGCATGGATGTGCGACGCACGGTGCATGGGGCAGCAAGCGCATAGGAGCTGGTAGCAGCAGGCAGGGGTAGCATGCGCGCAGGCAGTAGGCAGCAATAGGCAGGGAGGGGGCTACAACCAAGTGTGCGTGTAGGTTGCAGCCACTGGGCAAGCTAGCAACATCGTGCAGGGGCACGGGTTGGGTCATACGGGAGTACAGGCTAGGCAGTGTGGGGAGTGGGCTAGGTCGTGCGGCAGTGCAGGCTAGGTCGTGCGGCGGTGTGGGCTAGGTCATGCGGCGGTGTGGGCTAGGTCGTGAGGCGGCATGGGCTAGGTCATGCGGCGGCGTGGGCTAGGTCGTGCAGGGGCATGCCCGTGAGGCTATGCGGGCTGGCATGCTGGTTAACACGCACAGCACGTGTGCAGGCAGGGCTGGCTGGGCAGCAGGCATGGGCTAGGACGCAGTATGCATGCAATCATAGATTTTTTTGGCTACAATCACAAGAGATCCGACGGTCTGATTTTGACATTTCCTATATCTTCAGAATCTTATTTCTGAGCATAATCCATCTGTATGGATATCTTGACCAGATTCCTTCGTATATAAAACGTCAAAATTGGACCCTCTTCTCTCCCACATGGGGTTTCCAGGGTTTTTAGGTAGGGGATGAATTTAGGGTATTTGGGTGGGTAAGGAATGCGTCTGGGTTTCCAGTAGGCTTGCCAGTGTGCGTGGGATACGTATGAAAAATTGTAATTTTTTGGGGACGATTGCGGGAGATTCGACGGTCTGATTTTGATGTGCCATATATCGTCGGAATCATATTTCCTAGCACTATCCATTTGTATGGTCATCTTAACCATATTCTTTTGTCTATAAAAAGTCAAATTTGGACCCTCTTCTCTCCTGTGCGGGGGTTTCCAGGGTTTTCAGATAGGTGGGGAATCTTTCTGGATTTTCTTAGTCCATTATCATCTTTGTTGATCGAAAGTTAGAAGTTGCATCCAAGATCCACATTTCATCATAGCCGAAAGAGGGTGACAAAATTGGGTGTCTACAGAATGCCCCTCTTTGGCCAAGGCTTGTGCCAACGGTCAAAGGGAAAAGAAAAGAACGACCACATTTTGTCACCCAGAGCATATACTGCCTTCATCTTGCTCATTAATGACAGAGTTAAAAAATGCAACAGATAATATCTCTCAACTACTTTAGAGTTTTAGGACTTACCTGGGCTGCCGATTATAGGAAAGAAATTTGCTACTCTTCCAATCCTGCAAAAGATGTTAGTACTTTAACCTTTGACTTTTCCTTAGCTGGGCTTTACATGTGCCAGATCAGGGAATTCGGTCTCCAGGTTAGGTCTTTCGAGCCAATCTGGACTATCTGGGACCGATGGTTACAAGAGAGGAATTCGCTGCTCTTCCAATCTTGCAACAAGAAAAATATTTGATTTTTGGATTTTCTTTAACTGGGCTTCACATGTGTTCAGGGAATTTGGTCTCCAGGCTGGGTCTTTCGAACCAATCTGGACTATTTAGGATCAGTGGTTATAAGAGAGGAATTTGCTGCTCTTCCAATCTTGCAATAGGAAAAACATTTGATTCATGGATCTTCCTTAACTGGGCTTCACATGTGTCAGTTTAGGGAATTTGGTCTCCAGGCTGGGTCTTTCAAACCAATTTGGACTATTTAGGACCGATGGTTAAGAGAGAAATTCGCTGCTCTTCCAATCTTGCAACAAGTAAAAATAGTTTATTCTTGGATTTTCCTTGGCTGGGCTTCACATGTCCCAATTTAGGGATTGGTCTATGAGGTCGGGTCACTTGGAGCCGATACAAAGAGAAAGGGCCCTTAGGGCCAGGAAAATGCAATTGGGCCATCTAGGGCCGGGTCAATGAAATTGGGCCACCTTTGACCAAGTCAATACAATTAGTCCATTCAAGGCCAGGTCAATGCAATTGTTTCTTTTCTTGATTCTTTTTCTCTAATTCTTGATTTTTGGTTCCTTGATTTAAAATCTTTCTTTTTGCTTTTGATTTGGAATCTTGCCTTTATCATTGATTTTGCTTTTACCATTGATCTTGCTTTTGCTTTTTTGCTTTTAACCTTGAATTTTGACCTTTACTTTCCTCTTTTTCTTGTGATATAAGTTCCACCTACCACATAAATTTGAATTTTACCTTCCACTTGATTTTTACTTTCCATTTTTATGTGAATTTGAATTTCCAACTACCACATGAATTTTCACCTTCCCTTTGAACTTTTACTTACCATGTGACAAAATTTGCAACTAGCACCAAAATAATTTTGAATTTGGTATTTGGTAGTAAGAAACTTTGATTTGTACCTTGGGATTGGAATTTTTATTTTTTTGGGAAAACAAATTTTTTACCTATAAATGGTCCCCCTCCTTTGTTTATTCCTCATTCTAACTTTTCTGAGTGAAGAACGATTGAGTGAGTGGGTTCGGGTTTCTGGGACCTTCTCAAAGATTTGAACTATTTTGCATTTTCTCGGGTTTCTTCGAATTTTTTCCGAAGATCTTCAAGTTTTTCTAGAAGTTCTTCATCTTGTTCTTGAAGATCTTCATTGTTCTTGAGGACTGAGCCATTTGGAGAATTTGACATTCTTGTGGGATTTTGTGCAAATTGGGAAACTTTTTGGGGCCTCTTGAGATTTTAGAAAATATGGCTGAAAGAAGAAAGAGAAATACTTGTGGAGAAATCTAGCTAGAGGGTTGCAGTAATTCTTCTCAAAGAGATGAGGGCTTGGCCGATTGGTACTCTGGACAGACTCTTCATAACACCCGAAACCATATCTGTAACTTCGTATGGGGTTCTTGGCTAAGTTTTTTCTTTTCATTCATTATTTTGATCATCTTTTATTCTTGTTTTGCTTTTCTTTTCTTCTTTTTTTCATAATCTTTTATGTTGTTTTTGTTGTTTTTTTCTATATTCTTTATTTTCATTAGTATGAGGGGGGGGGGAACCACCTACCTTGGCCCTATATGGCCATCCGAACATAGTTTGGTCATGGTACAGGATACTTCCTCGTAGAGTGAAGGAGATGGTTGATGCATTATACCTGTGCCAGTTAGCTCTTGTAGAGACCTAGAAGTTCAATCCAGCACTAGTGGGGGGCCCTGATGGAGCGGTGGTGGCAAAGTACTCATTCTTTTCATCTTCCTATTGGCGAGATCACCATCAAGCCTTTGTGCTTCTATGCCTTGACGGGCGTTCCATTTGGGGGTAGACCCATGACCCTTCTCGAGACTCTGACTGTCAGAGAATTTACAGACTTGGCAGGCCTTACCATTGTGGCTGACTAGACACATATCCATCTAGGAGAGATCAGTGCACGATGGTGGCAAAATGGCCTGTGGGTGAACCCAAGCAACATGGCACAGGTGGCCCGTTCTTTCTTGTTGTTTGTTGTGGGTTAGTGCCTTTTTAGTGACCTCCGAGGGGGAGTAGACATTCACCTGGTACTCTTCTTCCAGAATCTTGGGAAGGTAGATTCTTGGGATTGGGGTGGGGCCGCCTACACATATCTCTTGCAGACCCTAGACCTGTTATCATATGGAGACAGAGGTCTCAAGGGAGCAGGCTTCATCCTCCAGGTAATTTTACCTCTTGTACCTATTTCCTTTCATTCATTTGGATTGCACTTCCTTACTTTAATCTCTTACAATAGCCTTGGTGCTTTGAGCACTTGGGGATTATAGCTCCAAGACTAAGGGATCCTCAAGCATTTTTCTTCCCCATAGCCATGAGGTGGGGAGACAATCAGGTGCCCAGGGCTCAGCGCCATCCTCTGGGGATCACCGCTCATTCTCTTTTGAACGATATCACTAAGGTATGCCACATTTGACATTGAAATTCCTTTTATCTTGTGCTATACTTACTTTTCCTTGGATTTGCAGGTCATTTGGAGACCATTCCTGTAATACCCCGCTTCTTAAACCCGGTCTGATTTCGTGATTGAACCGGTTTAACCATGCAGGAACCGAGCTAGAGGATATTAGAGCGGGCTCCTTATGGGCTATGATGGCACGGGTGACCTTAAACACCGGCTGGCCCGACAAGTCCGAGCCAGTGCCTAAACCGTGTACGTGCACCTACCATAAGGCTATGTACGGATAAAACAGGTATTATATCTGTATTTTAAGGTATATACGTATGCTACATCGTATGCCTGGGGTGGGGTTCGAGCCGAGGTCCGAACCCGGTCAAAATCCCAAGTTTTGGCTCTCAGGCGGGTATAACAGGTGGGTACACCTACCCACCTGAGTGACCCATCCAACACTATTCACTTAAGTGGGAATAGTATATAAAGCTTTATGATTTCTTTTCTTTCCATTTATTACCCTCGTACGTTTGGTGAGAAAAGTAAAGAGGAGAGAGAAAAGAAAGGGAAGAAGAAGGAAGAGGAAGAAAGGAAGGATTTCAGTGGCGCCGAAGCTCGATCTTGCCATTCCGGTGCCGGGAGAGTAATCTTCAACTCTAGATCTACAGTTGGAGGTAAGAAAAGTTGGGTTTTATGAACATTCGCCATACCCACGCTTTAAACCCTTGATTCGAGTATGGTTTCTTGAGATCTTGTAAATACCATTTGAAATGATAAATCTAAGGTTTAATAGATGATTTATGTGTTGATCTTGAAGGATTTGAAGAAATATTGACAAGGTAGAAGGAGCATTGTGAGTTGGAAGTGATTTGAAGGGTTTGAAGTCATTGTTGGGCAAAGAAGGTAAGATAGCTTTCCCTCACTTGAATCTAACTTAGATCTAGGTTAGAACCTTCCTATAGGACCTTGAAGGTGTGAAGAATGGGTGGGGAAAAGCCCCATTTGATTCCCCAAAGGATGGAGAAAATGGGGAAGAAACAGAGTCATTCCCGCCAAAACCGGTGGGTATAACCGGCGGGTACCTACCCGCCTGAGAGGTACCCACCTAAGAAGGCAGAGGTCCCTGGCCAAACCGGCGGGTACAACCGGCGGGTATAACCGGCGGGAACCTACCGGCCGGTCATAACCGGTGGGTATAACCGGCGGGTAGACAGCCCACCTGTCTTACCCACCTGTTTGGCCCCGAATGTGATCCGTAGGTCCGATCGAACCCAAATCGGATGTGTGACCTTCTTTCGACGTTCTAAACACGATTTTGGCATCGGATTTCGTTAATTTTGATTCTAAAATGGTGAATTACTAACCCCGCTCAATTATGTTAGGTTCACCAAATCCTACCCGATTCGCTCCGGATCTCACCCGTACCGAACGGGAATCCTTGTACGCTACAGGTAAGTGGAGAGAGGACGTTTGGCCTTGTTTTCAAGGCATTTGTTTGGCATTCATATAACTATATCTAATCTAGTCATGTCATCATGAATATGCTATATAGATTAGTCATTCCTCACATTGATGTGCATTTATGCTATGTTTACTTTTCAAATGCAAATTGGATGTGATGTTATATGTTGAATGTGGACATCATGTTGCATAATGCATTGATAGATTAGATGCCGTGGTCGGCTTGGAAACGAATGCATTGGTGGCCCGTGGTATGGGACACGGAGGCACTATGCAGTCGTACTATCATATAGGAGCATGCGGTATTAGGATTCTCACCATCCCGTGCTACGACCCTTCCCAACAGGGGTTAAGGTGTTGGGTTGCCATTTGGGGGGAAGCAGGGGTCGCGGTTGTCGGACACTGTGGCGGTTAGGCATTACGCCCGACGAGTCATGTAGTACAGTCGGCAACCCCGGTGGTACATTCAAGAGGGCCAATCGTACTGCTTTTAAATTGCTGGAGTCAGCACTGTCATTTAATTTATTTACATTTCTGTTGAGAGCCGGTGGACGGCATTGTCTTTATCTTTCCGAGTACTCACGGTGGGCCTTCTCCAACAGCCCTATGGGCGTATCGCGGGAGGGAGTTCGCGGCTCGTACCCGGAGTATACGCGCACTGTGGTTGTAGTAGCACTAAAACCAAAGACTTAGTAATGTTGATTAGGTGTATGTGATTTAAAATGAATTGCATGGCATGTAGTGCATATGATGTGTTGTGATGTGTGGACTGTTGTGTGTGGTCCACCTCTCTACTTACTGAGCTAGTGAGCTCATTCCACGTGTACACCCCCTTTTTAGATGATTTTGCAGGTCATGCATCTGAGGAGCATGGGGTGGGTCCCACAGTCGAGTTTCCTGAGGAGGACTGGTGGACCCCTGAGGAGTTTGAGCACGGCGTAGACTGCGCGTGTGAGAGCTGTGCTGCGGGACAGCAGTTCTGATGCCGAGCTGAGCTCCAGCCTTGATACCGAGCCGAGCTGTGTACTCTGATGATTTTGATGAATTCTTGTATATACTTGATATTTGAACTTTATTCTTTTTGTGTATATATCATGCCTACGGGCCCAAATGTATATAATTATTGTATCACCATTTGGGTATCAAGTATATGGGAATTATTTACAGGTAAAACTTAGTCTTCCGCTGATCTGATGAATTAATGTTAGTGTGTGTATGTTGTGGTGGAATACAATATCTGATGATCCTGGCAGGTTTGGGTTAACCGGTGTTAACTCGGTCACCGCTCCGGTTCAGGGTGAACGGGGTGTGACAAACGGTGGTATCAGAGCGGTGATGCTCTGCTTCACTCACAGCATACCATTAGAATCCCGTAGACTCTATAATAGGAAAATGGGGTTGGGCTAATATAAAAGCTTTAAAGATTTAAAAGTCAAAGAAAGAAAGTATAAAAGTGGGGTTATATTATAAGTTGCATTCATGGCATGCGTGAGTGTAGATAAAAGGTGATTAGGATGGTACTATAACCTATAAAGTGCTATTTTGACGAAATTTCGGCAGCATAACGGCGTAAAATGGGATTTCCAAAAATTTTACACAAACACCTGATAAACAACAGATAATAATATAACAAAAAGTACAGATAGAAAAATCACATCACCACAAAACTACACAGGTACTCCACATATGAAAATACCACAAAATCCACTATCCAAAGATATTTTATTCCATAAATGAAACCAGTTCAGTACAGATACAAGGAAGTGAGAACAAATGAATAAATATACAATGTTTACAAAAAAAGAGAAAATGGATGAACAGCTGGGGGGGAAGCCAAGCCCTCACTGGTCGTCGTCATCATCGTCGATGATCACCACGTTCGCTGGAGGCCTGGAGTTAACGTCGAAGCGGTGATCGTAATAATCGAACCTCGCGTTCACCACCTGTACCTCCCTCCGAAGCCGGCCATAGTCTGCTGAGATAGCATTGGCCCTGGTGTCCAAGTCCTGACCCAGCCTACGGAAGGAATCCTCCAAGGTGGTCTGCCTGGAGGCAATCTCGTCCAGCCGCCTCAGTATCTGAACCTGGCCATCCTGCAAGGCCTGCATGGAGGCTGTCCTGCCCTCATAGTCGTAGTCACCACTCCCAGGTGGTGGGGCTCCATATGGTGGGGCTGCAGCTCCGGAAGAACTAGGACCCGGACCTCTCGACTCCTGAGGCGCCCCCTCAGGAATGCTGCCACCCATCAGATCCTCCTCCTCATCCTGAGGAACGTAGTCCTCATCCTCCTCACTGGACTCCTCCTCCATGGGGACATCCTCCATAGGGGCAGCCCTCCTACCCCTACCTCTCCGAGTTCCTGATCTAGGAGGTGAATCCATGAGGGTATGGAGACTCATCTTCAATAGGTTACTCCGATCGAACCTATCAGCCGGAGTCTTCCCCTCCTCTCCGCTCAGATTCACCTCGAAGAACTCGAAGATCCTGGTGAGGATCCTGCCGTAGGGGAATCCTCCGTCCTCTGGGTGGGAAGCATGGTGCTCCATCGCTCTGAGGATGATGTAGGGAAGGCACAAGTGCTCCCCGCCTCCCTCTGCGGCTGTGAAGATACAAAATGCAATGAAAGCCGCCATGAAACCTACCTGGTTCCGATGACCTCCTCTGGGGAGCAGGTTGAACTGGATCAACCGGGCGAAGAGACGGACCTCAGGGAAGAAAGATGTCTCGGACTCCGGGCGACTGCTGCTGCCGCAGATGGTCTCGTAGATGAAGTCCGGCGTCTCCATGTTCATGAACGGTCCCTGGGGCCTACTCCTGGGGGGACTGTAGTATCGGTATCCCGCCGCTGATATGCCCAGGATACTGGCCAAGGTGCCTACCGTCAGCTGGATATCCACTCCCTTCACCAAGCTGCTGATGGTGAACTCTCCGTACGGATACGACACCTCCAAGTTACAGTAGAACCGACGGACGAGCTGCTCGTAGCATGGTCGGTCCACCTGAAGAATAGAGTCCCAGCCCAATGCTGAGAACCTCTCCTGAAGCCTGGCCTTGTGGAAGTCCTCGACTACCACGGTCTTTTCCATCAACACTGACCCCTTCAGGAAGTTAGGCCAGTTGGCTGCGGCCTCTGCACTAGTGAAGTGCTCCTCATCATAGTCTGAAGGGTCAGACTGGGCAGGTGCAGGTCTCCCTGTGCGAGGAGCTGAAGAGCTGGTCTCCGCACTCTTCCGCTTAGAAGCGGTGGTCTTGCGTCGAACGCCAGAGGAAGATGGTCCTTTGCCGGTGCGTGACGACATTCTGGCAATAAGGAAAGAAAGTAGGGTTAGTACAGAAAGGAAAGGACAGCAGCATTAAGAAGGGGAAATCCAAAATTCAATTCATGCAAAATGGGAACGGCGACAATCCGGTAACGATGGGAAACTTAGGATATGAAACATGGTAGATGACAACGCATAGAAACATGCCAAAACAGTAAAATGACAGCAAAGGAGAGAATGAGCATAAATAACATGGAAGGGTTCGGTTTCGATTCACCAACCCATTCATAGTGAAGTAAAAGTTTGAAACCTAGGGTCTAGAACGAAATACCACAGTAGTGGGATGTTGAAATTTGCAAGAACATACCCCAAATAGGTTATGGAATTAGAAGAATACAAGTATGGGATGAAAATTTAAGAAACCAAGACAAAAAGAGGGATTTCCATGGAAATACATGGGGATTTCAAGCATAATGGATGATTCAATGAAATCTAAATTATATCTAGCGTAAAACAAGTGAAATGCATTACAAAGAAGTCGTCAATTGGAGAAAAAGAGTAAGGATTGAAGAAACCCCCAAATTTGGGAACCTAGGGCACCAATTTGGGGTTTTCTCCAAATAAAGAGAGATAATTCCTATAAACTACAAATGAGCACAGTGGAATCATCACAAACACATGGTAATACTATTCTATGGTGGAAAATATGGAAAGGAAGCTTAGAAAGTAAACCCTATACATGCATTTCACCCAAATAGAAATTCTGAGAAAAAAGGAAGAAGAAGAACTTACTTGAATGAAGAAGGAGTTGACTCTTCACTAAAGCGCCGAGTGGATGAGTGGAACCGCGAGTAGAAGCGCCGAGTAGACTCCCAAGATCGCCCAAAAGGAAAAGGAAGAAAGAGAGGGGAGAGGGTGAGAGTGACAGGCAGAACAGGGCCCTTCAGGCCCTGTTCGTGTTTTAACACGGGCAAGACCGGCGGGTCAGACCGGCGGGTCCCTACCCGCCGGTGCCACCCGCCGGTTTGGGGTGCTGGGACCGGCGGGTCAGACCGGCGGGTACCCGCCGGTTCATCCCACCGGTTAGGACAGAAGGGAAAATTTTGAAAATTTTGAAAATTTTCCTTCTTTGTCTTTTCCCTTCTCTTCTCCTATTATGATTTCATTGGTTTTATGGTGAACATTATTCCTATAATTAATATGCCATGGTCAAGTGGGACCATTAGCATGTATGTTGTGGACTTTGCCTGTATCTTGGAATTGAGCTATGATTAATTACAGGCTATCATACATTACAACACCTCATATAATGGCATATGATTGTGTGCCTAAGTCAGTTCTATGGTGTTTAACCAATATGGTGTGTGATATGTTCCAGGTACAGGGATACGATGGTACGTACTAGATCCGGTAGTAATGCCCGAGGTACCTCGCGGGGTCCTCGTCGGGTCGGTCGACCACAAAATCCTAGAGGGTCCCGTTCTGTGGGGCATACCTCACCTCCACTACCTCCAGAGACCCTTGGTCAGGGTGGGGCACATGGGGACCCACCTATGACTGCACTCCCGGACCCTCCACCGGTTATCACACCGGGAGATGTTGCTACAATAATTCAGCAGTCCCAGCAAGCTTTCCAACAACAAATGCTTCAGCAACAGCAAGCATTTATGACTGCCATCCAGCAACAGTTGGATTTTTCTCAACCGGGTCAACCTCCCCGGGTACTCACTCCGCAGGACCCACCTGTAGGGTCAGGAACGGGACCACAAGTGGGTACACCTCCAATCCCACCATTCGGTATGCCTCAGCATGGGATGCCTCATCCATACTCCTACTATCCTGCCTATGCTCCTAATTTTCCGGCGACGAGTAATACGTCAAGGGTGGTAGAGTCGTTCAAGAGGAACTTACCACCGGTATTCTCTAAGGTGGGGAGTGATCCTCTAGAACCGGATCAATGGATCCAAGAATTGGAGAAGATATTTGAGGTGCTTGAGTGCACGGATGCCCAGAAGCTCATTTGTGCTGGGTTACAACTCAAGAAAGAGGCAAATTCTTGGTGGCAGGCTTCCAAGCCTATATTGATGGCTGCTCATCCAGAACCTACTTGGGAGCAGTTTAAGGAATTGTTCTTGGATAACCATTATCCGCGCAGTTTCAGAGATCGGAAGGAGACTGAGTTCATGGCCTTAACTCAAGGAGGTAAAACTGTCCTTGAATACCAACAACAGTTCGAGAGTTTGTTCCATTTTGCCCCAAGGCATATGCGAACAGCTGAAGAGAAGGCAGCAAGGTTCCTAAAAGGCCTAAAGGCATCTATTGGGTCTGTGCTTGAAGTCTTGGATTTGACAGAATATGGCCAGATTGTACAGAAGGCCAAAACAATGGAAGATAAGCAAAAGGGTGAACAGTCCCTCACTCCTGGACTGTGGAAGAGAACAAATCCATTCCCAGATGTGGGAAATTCCTCCAAAGCCTACCGTGGATCATACAGTTCTGGGCCTATGTATAGGCAGCCCTATAGGCCATCTGGCTATCCTTCTAGGCCAGTTGGTGGTTCGGGTTCTACTTCTTTTCGCCCGAACACTAGCGTGGCACCTACAGCTTCAAGGCCACCTCGACCTCCATCTGCAGCGGGTCAAGTGCAGAGGGGCCCCGCTCCAGTTACGACGTCTCAGATTCGTTGTTTCAACTGCCATTCCTATGGGCATTATGCGAAAGACTGTCGGGCCCGACCAGCCTTACCCTCCAGTCAGCCCTCTGCGTACCGACCTCCCTTACCTCGAGGCAGTCAACCGCAGGGAAGGATGTATGCCCTATCAGCCGAGGAAGCTGAGGCTAGTACAGAAGTTGTAGCAGGTACATTTTAAATTAAGAAGTTCATTATGATTCATATTGATGACCTGCTGAAATTATATACATTGTTATACTAGGTATCCTACCCATATCGGGTATACCAGCCCATGTTTTATTTGATTCAGGAGCTACTCATTCATTCGCATCTAAGAGATTTGTAGGGAAACTTGAGATGTCACCCAGAATCCTAGACCATGGAATGATTGTTAGTATGCCTACTGGTAAAGTTGCACAGTTGAAGGAAGTGTATGGGCCGTGCCCAGTGGAGATTAGTGGGAAGAACTTTGATGCACAACTCATTAAATTCAATATGCAGAATTTTGATGTTATATTGGGTATGGATTGGTTGTCGGCTCATCGAGCTAATGTGATCTGTGCGGAAAGGCTGATTAAGGTAACAGATGACGAAGGGAAAGAGTGGGTATACCGAGCAGATACAATGAAAAGGGTGAGGAAGGTCCTTGTCTCCGCTCTCCAAGCGGTAAAGTTGCTAGAAAGTGGATGTCAGGGCTTCTTAGCCTCGGTACTCGATGTTGATGCAAGAGTTACACCTCTAGAAGAAGTAAAGGTGGTTAAAGAGTTTCCCGATGTTTTCCCAGATGATCTGATGCATTTACCACCTGACAGAGAGTTGGAGTTTGCCATAGACTTGACTCCTGGAGCAGCTCCAGTATCTAAGGCTCCATATAGGATGGCACCAGCTGAATTGAAGGAGTTGCAGATGCAGTTGCAGGAACTATTGGAAAAGGGGTTTATTCGCCCAAGTGTTTCACCTTGGGGTGCCCCGGTGTTGTTTGTCAAGAAGAAGGATGGTAGTTTGCGTATGTGCATAGATTACCGGGAGTTGAATAAGCTAACTATTAAGAACCGGTATCCATTGCCACGCATTGATGATTTATTTGATCAGTTGCAAGGAGCCAGGGTATTTTCGAAGATAGACCTTCGGTCCGGCTATTATCAGCTCAAGATAAAGAGTACTGATATACCCAAAACTGCATTTAGGACTCGATACGGTCATTATGAGTTCCTGGTGTTGTCCTTCGGGTTAACCAATGCACCGGCAGCATTTATGGATCTAATGAATCGAGTATTCCAGGATGTGCTCGACAAATGGGTAATTGTTTTTATTGACGATATCTTGATCTACTCCAAGACCGAGGAGGAGCACACTCAACACTTGAGAATGGTGTTACAGAGGTTGAGAGATCAACAGTTGTTTGCCAAGTACAGCAAGTGTGAATTCTGGCTTGAACAAGTTGGATTCCTGGGGCACGTAGTGTCTAAAGCCGGAATCGAAGTGGATCCTGCTAAGGTGAAAGCAGTAGTGGAATGGGAAAGCCCCAAGAATGTTACTGAAATTAGAAGCTTCTTGGGTTTGGCTGGATACTACCGGCGTTTCATCGAGAATTTTGCTCGGATCTCAGCACCAATGACCAAGTTGACTAAAAAGGGTGTGAAATTCGACTGGGCAGAGGAATGTGAGAAGAGCTTCCAGGAATTGAAAGAGAAGTTGGTGACTGCCCCTGTGCTGGCTATTCCTGAAGGCACAGGTGGAATGACAGTTTATACCGATGCTTCCAAAGTTGGTTTGGGTTGTGTTCTCATGCAACGCGGGAAGGTAATAGCATATGCATCCCGACAACTAAAGGAATATGAGAAGAATTACCCCACTCATGACTTGGAACTAGCGGCAGTCATTTTTGCCCTTAAGATCTGGCGACACTATTTGTATGGGGAGAAGTGTGAAATATACAGTGACCACAAAAGCCTAAAATACTTCTTCACCCAGAAAGGATCTGAACATGAGACAGAGAAGATGGCTTGAACTCATGAAGGATTATGACTGCGATATTCAGTATCATCCCGGCAAGGCTAATGTAGTGGCAGATGCATTAAGTCGGAAGACACAGACTGTGTCGCTCTCATACTTAGCAGTCAGCTCACCACTTGTGCAAGAGGCGATGCTAATGGATGAAACCCTCTTGTATGAAGGGGCAACCTTAGAGCTTGAACCTCAACCAGAAAACCTTAAATGGTTGACGGTATCCTTATCGGCTCTACAGGTGCATCCGGCAATTAGGCAAGAGGTGATAATGAAGCAACCCTTGGATCCTGAATTGCAGCGGATCAGAGTTAAGGTTCAAGACCAAACAATGAACGACCCAGATTTTACTTTAGCCAGTGATGGGGCATTGATGTTTCGAGACAGATTGTGTGTACCCGATGATTTGGATATACAGGATAAAATCGTGAGAGAAGCACATAGCTCCGAGTACTCACTCCACCCAGGAAGTACCAAAATGTACAAAGACCTCAAACAGAGTTACTGGTGGCCAAGCATGAAAGTCACCATAGCTTTGTATGTGGCGACTTGTCTTACCTGCCAGAAGGTGAAAGCTGAGAGGCATCGACCTTATGGTACCCTTCAGCCACTCCCAGTACCAGAATGGAAGTGGGAAAGGATTACAATGGACTTCGTCACCGGACTACCAAGTACACCTAAGGGAATGGATGCGATATGGGTGATTGTGGACCGGCTTACCAAGACTGCTCATTTCATTCCTATCAAAACCAAGTTCTCCATGCCCAAACTAGCACAACTTTACATGGATAACATAGTGCGTTTACATGGAGTGCCAGTGAGCATTGTTTCAGATAGGGACCCAAGGTTCACTTCCAGATTTTGGAAAAGCTTACAGCGTGCCTTGGGATCACAGCTGAATTTGAGTACAACCTTTCACCCACAGACGGACGGTCAGTCGGAGCGAACCATACAGATATTAGAAGACATGCTCAGGGCATGTGCAATGGAGATGAGTGGCAGCTGGGAAGAATATATACCTCTTATGGAGTTTGCATATAATAATAGTTACCAAGCTACAATTGGGATGGCTCCATATGAGGCGTTATATGGCAGAAAGTGCAGAACTCCTTTGTATTGGGATGAGGTAGGTGAACGTCGAATGTTAGGACCTGAGATGATCCAAATGACTTGTGACAAGGTCGACGTTATTAGGGAACGGATTAAAGCAGCTCAGTCCCGTCAAAAGAGCTATGCGGACACCCGCAGGAAGGAGATTGAATTTCAGCCAGGAGAAAAGGTATTTCTCAAGATCTCTCCTACTAAAGGTTTGCAAAGGTTTCACAGAAAGGGGAAGTTGAGCCCAAGATACATGGGACCATTTGAGATCTTGTCCCGGGTTGGCTCAGTAGCCTACATGCTTGCCCTGCCACCTTCGCTTGGAAATGTTCACAATGTATTCCATGTATCCATGCTGAAGAAGTACGTGCATGATCCATCTCATGTACTACCCGTGGAACCAGAGTACCTAGAAGCTTATATGACCTACACAGAACAGCCAGCTGAAATTTTGGACCGGAAGGTGAAAACCCTTCGCAACCGCTCCATTTCCTATGTAAAGGTGCGATGGGCTGACCATTCACTTGAAGAAGCATCCTGGGAGGTAGAAGAAGAAATGCGAGCCAAGTACCCTCATCTTTTTGATCAACCAGGTACGCAATTTCGAGGATGAAATTTTTCAGAAGGGGGGGTAATGTAATATCCCGCTTCTTAAACCCGGTCTGATTTCGTGGTTGAACCGGTTTAACTATGCAGGAACCGAGCCTGAGGATATTAGAGCGGGTTCCTTATGGGCTATGATGGCACGGGTGACCTTAAACACCGGCTGGCCCGACAAGTCCGAGCCAGTGCCAGAAGAGACGGGAGTGCCCAAACCGTGTACGTGCACCTACCATAAGGCTATGTACGGATAGAACAGGTATTATATCCGTATTTTAAGGTATATACGTATGCTACATCGTATGCTTGGGGTAGGGTCCGAGCCGAGGTCCGAACCCGGTCAAAATCCCATGTCTTGACTCTCAGGTGGGTACACCCACCCACCTGAGTGACCCATCCATCACTATTCACTTAATTAGGAATAGTATATAAGGCTTTATGATTTCTTTTCTTTCCATTTATTACCCTCGTACGTTTGGTGAGAAAAGTAAAGAGGAGAGAGAAAAGAAAGGGAAGGAGGAAGGAAGAGGAAGAAAGGAAGGATTTCCGTGGCGCCGAAGCTAGATCTTGCCATTCCGGTGCCGGGAGAGTAATCTTCAACTCTAGATCTACAGTTGGAGGTAAGAAAAGTTGGGTTTTATGAACTTTAACCATACCCACGCTTTAAACCCTTGATTCGAGTATGGTTTCTTAAGATCTTGTAAACACCCTTTGAAATGATGAATCTAAGGTTTAATAGATGATTTATGTGTTGATCTTGAAGGATTTGAATAGATATTGACAAGGTAGAAGAAGCATTGTGAGTTGGAAGTGATTTGGAGGGTTTGAAGTCATTCTTGAGCAAAGAAGGTAAGATGGTTCTCCTCACTTGAATCTAACTTAGATCTAAGCTAGAACCATCCTATAGGACTTTAAAGGTGTGAAGAATGGGTTGAGAAAAGCCCTATTTGGGTCCCCAAGGAATGGAGGGAGTTGAGAAGAAACTGGGGTTTTTCCGCCAAAACCGGCGGGTACAACCGGCGGGTCCCTACCCGCCTGAGGGCACCCACCTGAGAGGGCAGGGGGTCCCTGGCCAAACCGGCGGGTAGGACCGGCGCGTCCCGCCGGTCCAAAACCGGCGGGTAGGACCGGTGGGTAGACAGCCCACCTGTCCGACCCACCTGAGTGGCCCCGAAGGTGATCCGTAGGTCCGATCGAGCCCAAATCGGACGTGTGACCTTCTTTCGACGTTCTAAACACGATTTTGACATCGGATTTCATTAATTTTGATTCTAAAATGGTGAAGTACTAACCCCGCTCAATTTTGTTAGGTTCACCAAAGCCTACCCGATTCGCTCCGGATCTTACCCGTACCGAGCGGGACTCCTTGTACGCTACAAGTAAGTGGAGAGAGGACGTTTGGCCTTGTTTCAAGGCATTTGTTTGGCATTCATATAACCATATCTAATCTAGTCATGTCATCATGAATATGCAATATAGAATAGTCATTTCACACATTGATGTGCATATGTGCTATGTTTACTTTCAAATGCAAATTGAATGTGATGTTATATGTTGAATGTGGACGTCATGTTGCACAATGCATTGATAGACTAGATGCCGTGGTCGGCTTGGAAACGAATGCATTGGTGGCCCGTGGTATGGGACACGGAGGCACTATGCAGTCGTACTACATATAGGAGCATGCGGTATTAGGATTCTCACCATCCCGTGCTACGACCCTTCCCAACAGGGGTTAAGGTGTTGGGTTGCCATTTGGGGGGAAGCAGGGGTCGCGGTTGTCGGACACTGTGGCGGTTAGGCATTACGCCCGGCGAGTCATGTAGGACAGTCGGCAACCCCGGTGGTATTTTAAGAGGGCCAATCGTACTGCTTTTAAATTGCTGGAGTCAGCACTGTCATTTAATTTATTTACATTTCTGTTGAGAGCCGGTGGACGGCATTGTCTTTATTTTTCCGAGTACTCACGGTGGGCCTTCTCCAACAGCCCTATGGGCGTATCGCGGGAGGGAGTTCGCGGCTCGTACCCGGAGTATACGCGCACTGTGGTTGTAGTAGCACTAAAACCAAAGACTTAGTAATGTTGATTAGGTGTATGTGATTTAAAATGGATTGCATGGCATGTAGTGCATATGATGTGTTGTGATGTGTGGACTGTTGTGTGTGGTCCACCTCTCTACTTACTGGGCTAGTGAGCTCATTCCACGTGTACACCCCCTTTTTAGATGATTTCGCAGGTCATGCATCTGAGGAGCGTGGGGTGGGTCCCACAGTCGAGTTTCCTGAAGAGGACTGGTGGACCCCTGAGGAGTTTGAGCACGGCGTAGACTGCGCATGTGAGAGCTGTGCTGCGGGACAGCAGTTCTGAGGCCGAGCTGAGCTCCACCTTGGAGGCCGTGCTGAGCTCCACTACCGAGGCCGAGCTGAGCTCTTCTATAGGATGCCGAGCTGGGCACAACCCCTGATGCCGAGCTGAGCTCCAGCCTTGATACCGAGCCGAGCTGTGTACTCTGATATTTTGATGATTTCCTGTATATACTTGATAATTGAACTTTATTCTTTTTGTGTATATATCATGCCTTCGGGCCCCAATGTATATAATTATTGTATCACCATTTGGGTATCAAGTATATGGGAGTTATTCACAGGTAAAACTTAGTCTTCCGCTGATTTGGTGGATTTATGTTAGTGTGTGTATGCTGTGGTGGAATACAGTATCTGATGATCCTGGCAGGTTTGGGTTAACCAGTGTTAACTCGGTCACCGCTCCGGTTCAGGGTGGACGGGGTGTGACAGGACGAGCTCAAAGGAGGATGTATACAGTGAGATTTTTTATTACTGTAATGCGGTATTCACAACGAAAAAGGCTTGGACCCGATGGTTGTATATGAGATACTGAGTTACACCAACTGTGTTGTCTCTAAAGAGCACAACAATATGCATACTATGCAAATCAATCTTTTTATGTTCTCTATAGGGCCAATTGAAGACTCCAGCTGCGGATGGTCCCCCCCTCTCTTTTTCCAAAGATTTTGGGAACTTAAACATTTAAATATTACCAGCTTTGTTGTTAGCTTCTTTTCTGTAGGTTAGTTCCTGGCCAACTGTAACGACAAACAACAACAACAACATCCAAAACCTTATCCCAACTTAATTGGGTCAGCTACATGGAGATTCCAAGCAAGGATGAGTGCGAGCATCCATGCAAAAAGATTGATGTGTTTATGGCTAATCATAATAAGTGCCAGCTGTTAACTTGACGTAGCACTGCAAATCAGCTACAGACTTATAATGACATACTATCATAAGGTACTGGCTGTCTACCTAACCTACCATATAGATTGGTTAAGCCAAAGCGTTCTACATGCATTACGTCCACCACCAAGGCAATCCATCACCCAACTGGAATGATAGTATTATTTATTTAAATTCCAAAAGTGGGGAATCTCGAGTCTGTTGAATATTATAGGCCGACCAGTCTCTATAATGTTTCGGTTAAGGTAGTGGCAAATTCATTACTACCAAATTGAAATCTCTTCTCTCCGAGGTGATTTCACCTACCCAGTCTGCCTTGGTCCCTGATCGATCGATTTTTGAAACGAGCTTACAATAGGGTCGAATGGCGCTTTATTGAACACCTCTTATTGAAGATGGGCTTTTATTTCTAGTTTATACCAATGATTATAAGCTGCCTGTCCTCTACCCACTACTCTATCCTGGTTAATGGTGATGTTTGTTGTTAGATTCAACTACCTAGGGTATTCAACAAGGGGACCCTCGTCTCTCGCTCGATTTATTTTATGCTCCCAAGCTCTTAGCAATGTTGTGAAGGCAATGGAAACTCAAAATGCCATTAATGTTTGTTAATGATTGGCTTATTGCATCTATTGTTTGACAATGACTACCTGCTAATCTCGGAAGTGAAGCTCCAAAATTTACAAAATTGTATGGATCTCTATTGCAAAACCAACGATCAATGTATAACACTTGAAGATCAAGCCTACGTTTTAGCCCCAATACTGCACCACAGTTGAAACGTTGGTTTTCCAGGATCTTTAAAATATCTTATAAAGATGGGCGTTCTAAATACCTGGGTCTCCCATCTGTAATTGGACTGAACAAAATTTATTTCATGATATTAGTGATCGGATGCCTACCAAAATGCACATATGTGCGAAGTCTTATCTATCATTTGCGGGAAGGGAGGTCCTTAAATCAATTATCCAAATTGCACAGATTTATGTAGCCAACCATTTTCTGCTTCCAAAATCCTTTCACAACCGTGCTAAAAGTGCATCAACTCATTTCTTTTGGGAGGTACTAATAACAACAAGAAGGGTCACTAGCTTTCGTGGTCTAAATTAATACAAGCAAAAGGAAAAGTGGGGACTAGCCTTTTGTGACCCAGCAATGCACAACATAACCATACTTTCTAGGGAAATTTACAGTGCCACCTCCTAGAGAATGCCACTATTATAAGAACACCCCCTCTGTTTCACCAAATTAGACTCAGACCCCCTACCGTCAATCACTATTAAGTGATGCTATGAAATGACGCTTTAAACCATTTTCATTATCCAAAAAATACCCCTCTTTACCATTTTACCATTTCATTCTCTCCTTATCTCTTTCTCTTCTTGTCTCCTTCTCTTCTTCTTTCCTTCTCTCCATACCTGCAACTTGAGATTCAAACGAGTTCCAACCAAGTACTGATAGTTCCATCGCCGGTGAGTACTGCAAAGAGGTAACATCATTACAATTCGACATGTCTTACTTAATTCCTGATTTCAGCGACCAAACCCAAGAAGTAAAGGAATTAAGAAGTCATACCAAGGAAGTGACTAGAGAAGATACCAAGGAAACTGCTTTCCTGAGTACTTTCTTGTTTGGTAGGCTTGCAATTTGGATTTTGACTATTTAATTGATCGATGAACAGAGATATATAGAAACTGTAGAGCGAAAGAGAGAGAGAGAGAGAGAGAGAGGACGAGAGAATAAAAATGGGAAAAAAAAAGCTGGATGCAAATTAGAAAAGATAAGAGGGGATCTAGCAAAATATAAAAGAGAGAGAGAGAGAGAGAGATAGGAACTAATGAGGGAACATGATAATCTGAGTTGCGAAGGGAAACATTATTATAAACCAGTTTTAGGGTATGACTGCTCACTGTAGGCACAAGATGTGGGACCATTCCAATGAAAAAGACTCATAAGAGTAGCAGCAATCAATTTTGAAGGAAAGAGAAGTAGTTTTCTAGGGCTACTATTGAACAAGTTTTTGTTTTCTTGGTAACAACTATTGAACAGGTTAGGCTTACGCTACGAGAGAGAGAGAGAGACTTAGGCAATATTCCCTACACAACCATAGCGAGTTCCTACTGGTCGCCACTATCGCCATTCATCGCCGATGCCACTGCCGCCGCCGTGATCTCCGGTGCTCTGAACGATCGCTGGTGGTAGCGTCGATTTGGGAGAAAGGTAACTTGGGTCTCGATTTGGGAGAAAGGTATAGTAACTTATTACATGGGTATTTTAGGTACTTCATATTTAGTAAGGGCAGTTTGGTATTTAAAATAAACTACAGTAGCTGACATCAGCATATAAGGTATATTCCTTAATAGTGACTGACGGTAGGGGGTCTGAGTCTAATTTGGTGAAACAGAGGGGGTGTTCTTGTAATAGTGGCATTCTCTAGGGGGTGGCATTGTAAATTTTCCTACTTTCTAAGGTCGCTTGAAAGCTTCTTATTGATCCTTCTTCCCTATGGGCTCTATTCATGGAATCACTCTACTTCCCACACTGTCATTTTCCAGATGCAACTAGAGGCAGAAATGCCTCATAGTCATGGCAAAGTGTTCTTGAAGGAAGGAAAGCCTTGGAGGCTGGTCTCATATGGAAACTGGGTAAGGCGATCAGATTCACATTTGGAAGGATAGGTGGATCCCTAACTATGCTGATAGCAGTTCTCTTAACCCCTCCCCCCCCCCCCAAATTTCCCTATGTCCTTAGTCGCGAAGCTCATCGACTAAGAGAATTGTCAATGGAGAGCTGATCTTCTCAATTTGTGGCTCCATCCTCAAGCTAAGGATGCCATTCTTCGCATCCCAGTTCCCTCTTCCCTAGTGAGGACTAACTAATTTGGGGAGCCTCCAAAGATGTTATCTTCTCAGTCAAATCCTCTGACCACTTGCTTTGCTTGATCCATATAGAAAAACAAGTGGACAAGCCATCCTCCTCTCGGCTAAGCTCTTGGGATTCTACTCCATTCTCGGTTTGGAATGAGATTTGGAAGGTTCATTTTCCCTCTCAAAATTAAATCATTCCTATGGCAAGTGGTTGTATATGGATTTGCTACTAGGGAAGGTTTTTCAAATTGGAACTTGGGCTTAGATCAACATTGCCATAGGTGTGGTGAAGCAATGGAATATGTAGATTATATCATTCTTAAATGCCCCTTTGCTATCATAGTTTGGTTTGGATCCCCTCTCTAGTTCAAATTATCTCCAGATGGCAACTTATATCCTTCAAAGTTTGGATTCCTTTCTCTATTTTTCAACTCCATAATAAAGGGAAAAGCCCTAGCGCTCAGATCTGGTCTTCTCAAATGCATCGCCCATGGTTTGGAGTTTGGGATTGATGAATCTGACAATAGTGATTTGGTTTCCTATGTTACCCAGCCCTACTAAACTGGCTCCCTACTTGACCCAAGGAATCCTCTCAGACATCCTTTACTTGGCTTCTAATTTCATGAATGTAATTTTGTCTATACTCTTAGGGAATCTAACTGTAATACCCTACTTCTTAAACCCGGTCTGATTACATGGTTGATCCGGTTTAACCATGCAGGACCCGAACCGGAAAGAGTTAAGGCGGGTTCCTTATGGACCATGATGGCAAAGGTGACCTTAAACACAGGCTAGCCAGACAAGTCCGAGCCAGTGCCAGAGGAGACAGGTGTACCCAAGCCATGTACATGCACATATCATAAGGCCATGTACGGATAAAGCAGGTATGTAGCCGTATCTTAAAGCGCATACGTATAATATACCTTATTCCGAGAGTGAGATTCGCGTTAAGAGTCGAATTTCATCAAAATCCCACTTGTTGGCCAATTTTTGGCCCTCAGGTGGGCGGTCACAGGTGGACGCATCCGCCCACCTGAGTGACCCACCCATGTGGTTACTTAGTTATTTTAGAAAGTATAAATAGAATTTATGGGTTTTCCATTTTCTCATTTATGACACTCGGACGTTTGGTGAGAAGAGTAAAGAGGAGAGAGAAAAGAAGGGAAAGAAGAGGAAAAGAGAAGGAAGAGGAAGAAGAGATGGATTTCAGCAGCGGAGAGGTTTGATCTTCCCATTCCGACGCCGGAAGAGTGATCTCCAATACGAGATCTATGTTTAGAGGTGAGCAAAGGCTAGGTTCCTTAAACTTTCACCATACCCAAGTAAAACCCTTGATTTGGGTAGAGTTTCTTGAGGTCTTATAAATCCCCCTTGAGATGATGAATCTAAGGTTTAATAGATGATCTATGTGTTGATTTTGAAGGATTTGAAGAAGTGTTTACAAGGTTGGCAAAAGCATTGGTGATCGAAGTGATTTTGGGGTTTAGAAGGAGTTCTTGAGCAAAGAAGGTAAGATGGCTCTCTATTCCTTAAATCTAACCTAGATCTAGGTTAGAACCATCTTATGAGACCTTGAATGTGTGGAGAATGGGTTGGGAAGAGCCCCATTTGATTTCCCAAAGGTTGGGAAAGGTTTCAGGCGAAAATGGCATTTTCCCGCCAAGACCGGTGGGCCAAATGGCCCGCCTGAGAGGGCAGACCCTCGGGGCCAACCAAGGGGCCCAATCGGTGGGCCGACCGATGGGCCAACCTGTCCGTCGATCTTAGCAGGACCCTCAAGCCCAACCAGCGGGCCGACCTGCCTGCCGGTCATGAGCAGTGAGTCTGACTGGTGGGTTATGATAGGTGGGCTGTCTGACCCACCCGAGAGGCTCCCAACGTGATTTTTATGTCCGAACAGACCCAAAACTGACGTACAACCTTCTTTTAGGATTCTAAACATGATTTTGTCATTGGATCGTGTTAATTTTGATCCCAAAATGGTGAAATGCTAATAACCCCATTCACTTATGTTAGGTTCACCAAAATGTACGCTTCTCGAATCGGATCTCACCCGTACCGAGCGTGAGTCCTTGTACACTACAGGTAAGTGGGGAGAGGACGTTTGGCCTTATGTTAAGGCTTGTTTGGCATTCATTTAATTGTATCTAGACTAGTCATGTCATCATGCGAATTATGTGTAACTTAGCCATCCTCATATTATTATGACTTGTGTGTTGTGTTTATTTTCTTAATGTCAAATGATGATGTGAATATGTGATGAATGATGACATCATTGTGTATAATGCATTAGTAGACTAGATGCCGTAGTCGGCTTGGAAACAAGTGCATTGGTGGCCCGTGGAATGGGACGTGGAGGCACTATGCAATCGTACTATGTCATATAGGAGCATGCGGTGTAGGATTATCACCTTCCCGTGCTACGACCATTCCCGACAGGGGTTGAGGTGTTGGGTTACCATTTGGGGGGAAGCAGTGGTCGCGGTTGTCGGGTCACTGTGGCGGTTAGACATACGCCCGGCTGGTCATTAGGACAATCGGCAACCCCGGTGGTATATTCAAGAGGGCCAATCGTACTGCTTTTAAATTGTTGGAGTCAGCACCTTTAATTTATGTTATTTACTTTATGTTGAGAGCCGGTGGTCGGCATGTTTTACTTTTTCGAGTACTCACGGTGGGCCTTCTCCGACAGCCCTATGGGCGTATAGCGGGATGGAGTTTGTGGCTCGTACCCGGAGTATACATGCACTGTGGTTGTAGTAGCACTAAACCAAGGACTTAGTAATGTTGTTTAGGTGGATGTGATTTAAAATGAATTGCATAGCATATAGTACATATGGTTGTGATTTGTTGTATGGACTGCTGCATGGTCCTTCTTTTCACTTATTGAGCTAGTGAGCTCATCCCACGTGTGCACCACTTTTAGATGATTTTGCAGGTCATCAACCTAAAGAGAACGGGTTGGGCCCCACAGTTGAATTCCCTGAAGAGGATTGGTGGGTCCCCGAGGAATTAGAGCACGGCACGGATTGCTCGTGCGAGGGCTGTGCTGCGGGACCGCAGCTTTGATACCGAGCTAATCTTACTGTTGATACCGAGCTGAGCTCTTCTTCTTATGCCGAGCTGAGCTTTACCTTTGATACCGAGCTGAGCTTTATTTTTGATACCGAGCTGAGCTCTACTTGTGATACCAAGCTGAGCTGTACCCTTTGTATTTTTTATGATCCCTTTTGTGTACTTGATATGTAAATTGTATTCTTTTGTGTAAATATCATGCATGCGGGCCCACATGTACTTAACTATGTATTACAATTTGGGTATCAAGTATAATGAGAATATTTACAGGTAAATTAAGTCTTCCGCTGAACTGACGAACACTTTCTTAGTTGCGTGTATGCTGTGGTGGGATACTGTATCAGATGATCCTGGCAGGTTTGGGTTAACCAGTGTTAACCAGGTCACCAGTCCGGTTCTGTGTGAACGGGGTGTGACACTAACTCTATAGCCGATTCCTTAGCACAGAAGGCCCTATTTAATTTGCGTACGACAGTTTGACAATTATCCACTTCGTGCCACTCCATGGTTGAAGGAACCATGTAACCCTTCTCCCATTTGTTCAACACGATCTAATGGATAGTCCAATTTCTTAAAAATAAAAATAAAAATTGTTTGAGGTCCCACTTTGTCTAACTTGATTGGCTTTGTATTATTCTCTGTTCTTTTCTTTAATATAATTTTTTTTTGAATAAATTTTTTTTTTTACATGATCATTTCCTTAAAAAATAAGAGTACCAGTCCCTGCATCATTGGAGGTCATTGGGCCCATGGGAGCCATTGGATTTGGGCCACAAAGCAAATGCTCATGAGGTCTTGAATCTTGATTCCTGAATCTTGTAACCAAAATAAACAAACAATGCAGGTTTTGATTTGTGCAAATTATATATGATGACAGAAATAAGTATTGATATGGAAACCTGATGTCTTCTCTATGACTTTAAATTAACCAAAGAAAAAGGTTGGATGATATCTAATATTTAGAGTGATTCGAAGGACATGCATATCATAGTGGCTGACTTCAGCACCTTCTCATGGCCATTAAGCGCTATACCTTTTTATCTTTATGTTTATAAATCCCTGTCTTTGGCAATTTTTTGTCCCAAATAACTTGTTTATCTAATAAAAATTTCTTTCTAATTAAAAAAAAAAAAACACTTTAGTTCTCTGCTTCTCCAATCACACACTATTTACGTGTCGCGCGCTGAAGCAAATCTGATTGGACGATCACGATGATCTGGCTTATAATAGCGCCCAATTGTTTCTCTATCCGACCGCTTGGATCTTGCGACCTAAATAACTACATAGAGCATTGACGAGTGAGGGTGCGAAAGTGTGTGTGTGTGTGTGAGAGACGGAATGGCAGCTCCAGGGAAATGCTCACTCGTTACGGGCCCTCCTGTAAGTGACGACAACCTCCAACCATCTGTACTGCCTTTGGGTCTTTTCCAGGATTTTGATCAACGAACTCTCTTCTTTTGTTTGTTGTTTCGTAGGGTATAGGGAAGACTACTTTGGTGATGAGAGTATTGGAGAGCCTCCGAACCTTAAATTCTAACTTGAAGATTCAGGGATTCTACACTAGTAAGTTCTCTTTCTATTTCTTTCTTTCTTCCGAATTCCGATTGTGTTTAGTTTACCAATTTTCTTTTCTATATTGTTCCATTTGAGTGTTCTCAAAATCAAACACTGTACTATATCTTGTTCATTTGTATTCCTTTGAATTTTCTTGTTCTTCTCGGCCATTTCGCACTATATCGAATATTGCAATGTCGGTTCTCTGATATATGTATAGGATGGGTATGGAATAGGTGAGATCAGACAAGGGACCGAAAGGGTTGGGTTTGAAGTGGTGACATTAGATGGTCGAAGGGGTCCTCTTGCATCTACAACCAATTCAAGGTTTGCCTTCTTCTTTTTTTCTTTAATTATATCCTATATTTTAAATTCTTCATTTCTTATTGGCTTTTTTGCACGTCCTTGCCAGTTCATATGGTAGACGAAAATTTGCAGATGGGTATGCTATTATAAGAACCCTAATATCATAAATTCACAGAGGATTGCACAGTGTGCACCGACAAATTCTTAAATTGTCTTAAAAGGTTCTCCCAATCAGTTTTCATCTATTGATAATGTCTCATAGAAAATGCTGAGGTTAATTGTCAATCATCTTATGCCCTGTGAATTTGAGCTATCACCTTATTCAAGTTTTATGATATGCCTTGACCAGTTCTAATGTGGCAAATTCCTTGTGAGCTTGGTATCTGTTGCATTATCATATGTGGAGAACAAAGGGTGAAATAGAAGAGTTGAGGCTAGTGAAATGAAAGCTCACCTTGTATCAGACTAATGCTTACCTCCAAATTTTGTACAAGTCCAGGTTCTAGGAAATGATGTCCAAGTGAGGTTAAGCCATTCCATGAGTAGCTTAAGGGTGGGGATGACCCAAATGACAGCACAATCAAAACTTGACAAGATTCAAATCAGGCAATTTCTAACCCAATGATGTAGAACTGAAAACATATTCCAGAAGGAGGAAGAGGGTCGACCATCGCCATAGTGGCTGAGGTCTACCAGGGCTGCTTCTAATGGCCCACGGTTTGGGCTATGATGGGGTTATTAGTTACTTATTTAGTTTATAATTTAGTTTCTATTTTTCAGTCTTAAATTAGTTTCTAATTTCCATTCTAAGTTAGTTTTTAATTTCTCTAGCTTACAATTTTCCAGTTTTAGTAACTACATGTAGGTAGTTTATTCAGTCAATATTTAGAAGTCTTTGAGTTTCTATTCTTTGTAATCTTATACCCCATCATTATAAATAAAGAAGGGCACCATACTAAGGCCCACAATTTTTAGCTTGAAGAAAATATGCTGCTACTGCCGCTGGTCTCTGTTGGGGTTGTTCCTTTGTGTTTGATCAAGGAGGAAGGGCTTGGTGTCTGATCCAAGTGACTCCTTGTGGCGTGAAGTCCAGGAGGATCTTATTGTGTTCTTTTTTCTCTTCTTTACAATCTATATTCAAGCTAATACTGCTGCTACAACCAGGTATTTATTTTTAACTGCTGCCTAGAAAATTCTGCAGTTTTTTTTTTTCCAATCGGCCTTCTTTGAAAGGGATAGTTCCAGGCCTCGATTTGATCTCAAATTTTGATCGATTGTTCCTCCATACACCACTAAGGATCGACCCCAGTTTGGGCTATTTCTTAGAAGCTTGTAGTGAGATATTAAAAATCTCCATATTTTTGTTTTCTAGTGGCATGTAGCTTCTATTTTATGGAATTGATGTTTCCACTGATATGGCTACTGATTTCTAGACTATTGATCATAGTTGTTGTTAACTTGAAGTTGTTAGTACTCTTATTCAGTCCCTGGTTTAGTTCTAAGGGCTACTACTGGTTTCGTTTATTTACTGTGTTGCTGTTCTTTGAGATCGATAGTGTTTTCTGGACTGTTATTTGAAGTTTAATTTTTTATATATATTTGGGGCTGGTTTTGGTTGTTCTTTGGTCTAAACGTTCTTGCTATTTGAGTCTAGTTAAATTGTTCAAATCTAGTCCTACATTAAGTGGTATCAGAGCATAGCTGAGAACAACACCCGCACCCTAGCTTCTCTTATGGAGATATTACAGAATATGAGGACTGAGATGAAAGCTAAACAGCAACCTTGCGGACTGAATTGAAGGCTGAACTGAATACAAGGTTGTTGAATGTAGAGACCACACCACAACAGCCTACTAGTGATTCACGTACAACACCCGAAGTGGAAGCCCCATTGAATTTAGCTACTCAGTTGGTGAACAGGAGAGAAAACCCTAATTTGAGAGCACCACAGAGGGTTCCTATAGTGCAATCTACTTTTGAAGAATATGTAAGGGGTTACTTTGAGACTGAATGTCCCACATATCAGAGGTACTCTGGAGATTCATAGAAGATTAAGCTCAATCTGAAGGAGTTTGATGGAAGACATGAAGCCCAACTGTTCTATGATTAGGTAGTGGTACTGGATGACTATTTTAACTATTATGACTTACCGAAGGAACGGAAGATGAAACTAGCTCGTGCTAAGCTAGTTGAGGCTGCTCGTGATTGGTGGAGGACCTATGACTATAAACTGGAAGATCGTGGTAGAGAACCTACTAGTTGGGAGGAGATGAAGCTTGAGCTATTTGACAAATATTTACCACGCAACTTCAGAGCTCGCATACAAGAGCAGCTGAATTCTCTTTGTCAAAGGACTATGTTTGTTGCAGAGTACATGAACAGGATTGATACACTTTATTCTCGTACAGACATAAAGGAGAATGAAAGCCAACTATTATCTTGGTTTCGACTGGGATTGCGAGCTAAAATCAATAGGGTAATTGCAGTTGTTGATGTGAACTCAATGAGGGATTGCTTTGATAAGGCCTTACGAGCAGAGGAGCTTATAGCATAGCCAGTTAGAAGGTTTGATTTTCAGGCTGGGGAGGTCAAGAAAAATTTTCCAGTCACTAAACCTAGTAGCTCAACACCCCCAAAGTCCACTTTTCCTCCACGGGCTGATCACAAAGGAAAAACACCCGTGACAGGTAGTAATAAGGCACAATGCTTCCATTGTCAAGAGGTAGGACACTTTGCTAAGTCTTGCCCCCATAAGCAAAGGGTTAATACAGTAGCTAAGGTTGAAGACTCCAATGAGGAAGATGAGTTAGCTCTTTACCCTTACCCTTTAGATGATGATGATGATGATGATGATGATGATGATGATGGTGGATATGACTATGACATAGAAGACCCTAATGAGGATGGCACTCATGGAATACGTATTGTTACTTGCATTTTGGTGGCTGAAACCAAAAGAGAGGATTGATGACATAACTGCATATTCTATAGCCATATGAAGTCAGGTGAGCATATTTGTCAGATTATCATTGATAGTGGCAGTTGTGTAAACGTTGTCTCTGAAGCCTTTGTGAAGAAAGCAACCTTGAAATCTGACCCTCACCCTCAGCCTTATAAGGTATCCTTGCTGAATGGTACTACTTTGGAGGTGAACAAGAGGTGCTCAGTTCCTCTGAAACTTTATCGGTATAAAGAGAAAGTTTGGTGTGATGTGATCCCAATGAAACTCACAGATGTATTGCTTGGCCGTCCCTGGATGTATGACAATGACGCCATGGTTGGTGGGAAGAAAAATCTGTGTACCTTCATATGGAAGGGTGTTCCTATAACTTTCTATCCGGTAAATGTGCTGGCTGAAATACAGAGACGGAGATTCCTAAGGTCAGATCAGAAGAACATTGACATTGAGAAGAAGGTAGTAGCTATGCCTATAAAGAGGTTGCTAGCTATTCCCCGCAAGCAGTTTTTACACGTAAGTCATGAGACTGGAATGGTTATGGCTCTTGTTACTCGGGAAGTCACTCCCCAACCTGAGGTAACGCATAATGCACCTATCAGAGAGCTCATATCTGATTTTTCTGACTTAGTTCCTGATGATCTCCTGGATGAGCTACCTCCCATGCCAGACATATAGCATGCTATTGATTTGGTACCTGGTTCGGTTGTACCCAACCTTCCCGCTTACAGACTTCGCCCTACTGAGCATGCCGAGCTGAAACGGCAAGTGAATGGGTTATTACAGAAGGGTTTCATTGAGGAGAGCTTAAGTCCTTATGCAGTACCAGCTTTACTCACGCCGAAGGACGGTTCTTGGCGTATGTGTGTGGACAGCCGTATTATCAATAAAATAACAGTCAAACATAGGTTCCCTATACCACGACCAAATGATATGTTGGATATGCTGTCCGAGGTAAAGGTCTTTTCCAAATTTGATCTGAGGAGTGGCTATCATCAGATTCGCATCCGTTCTGAAGATGAGTGGAAGACCGCTTTTAAGACCAAGGATGGCTTATATGAGTGGGAAGTCATGCCTTTCGGTCTGGTGAATGCACCTAGCACCTTCATGAGAGTTATGACACAGGTACTTCATCCTTTCATTGGTCGTTTTTTGGTTGTTTATTTTGATGATATTTTGATATACAGTAAGAACCAAAAAGAGTATATGGATCACTTGAGGCAAGTCTTGAGAGTACTTCGTGCAAAGAAGTTATACATTAATCTCAAGAAGTGTTCCTTCATGTTGCCCAAGGTTGTATTCCTTGGATTTATAGTGCCATCAAAAGGGGTTGAAGCTGATCCGGAGAAGATTAAGAGCATCACTGATTGGCCTATACCTAAGACACTAATAGAAGTCCGTAGCTTTTATGGTTTGGCTTCCTTCTACAGGAGATTTATTTGGAATTTCAGTGTAGTTATGGCACCTATCATTGAATGTATGAAGGCAAGTAAGGGTAAGTTTGAATGGACAGCAGCAGCGACAAAGCCGTCACTCTTGTGAAGAGGAAGATGACAGAGGTACCCATTCTACGCTTACCAGATTTTAACAGAGTATTTAAGGTAGCTACAGATGCATCACATATTGGGCTAAGAGGAGGTTAATGCAAGGAGGACACCCATCACTCTCTAACAAGAAATTAAATGAGGCCAAGAAGCGCTATTCGACATATGATTTGGAGTTATATGCAGTCGTCCAAGTGCTACGCCATTGGAGACACTACCTTATTGGTAAGGAGTTCATTTTATACACTGATCATGAGGCATTGAAGCACCTTCACTCACAGAAGTCGATTAGCCATAGGCATGCCAAATGGGTAGCTTACTTGCAGGAGTTTATATTTGTTGTGAAGTACAAGGCGGGAAAAGAGAACACAGTGGCTGATGCACTTAGCCGGAAAGTGCTCACACTTGACACATTTTCAACATATGTTATTAGCATTGATCAGATACGGGGTGAGTACACATCTGATCCTGATTTCAGCACTGTCTTTGCAGAGTTGCAGCAGGGTGGACAACACCTAAAGTACTCTATTCATGATGGGTACTTATTTTTTGGCACACGGCTTTGTATTCCAAACTCTTTCCTATGTCATCACATCATACGGGAGTTACATGGAGGAGGATTAGGAGGACATTTTGGGAAGGATAAGACTCTTGCTCAGGTGATGGATCGATATTATTGGCCATACATTACAAAGGATGTCGGTCATGTGATTAAGAGATGCCACGTATATCAGTTGGCAAAAGGAGAAAAACAGAACACAAGTTTATACTCTCCATTACCTATTCTTCATGCACCGTGGCTTGATATTAGCATGGATTTTGTTCTTGGACTATCCCCTACTGGAGAACGATATGATTCCATTATGGTGGTTGTGGATCGTTTCTTTAAGATGACCCATTTCATACCTTGTCAAAAGACTTTTGATGCTTATCAGGGTGCAAAGCTCTTCTTAAGTAGGTAGTGTGACTACATGAGTTGCCAACTAGTATTGTGTCTGACCGTGATGTTAAGTTCATAAGTTACTTTTGGAAGACATTGTGGTTGAAGACAAATACAAAGCTGAACTTTTCAACTGCATTTCATCCACAGACGGATGGACAGACAGAGGTGGTGAGCTGTAGCTTGGGAAACTTGTTGAGGTGTTTGGTTCGAGATTATGAGAAGACATGGCCTTCCATTCTTGATATTGCAGAATTTGTCTACAATAGCTCAGTGAATAGGACAACGGGTCATACTCCTTTTGAGATCTTGCTTGGAGTTCAGCCTAAGCGACCTATTGATCTTATGTCACTCCCACCCCAAGCTCGAGTTAGTATTGATGCTGATGAGTTCTTACGTCATATTACTGAGGTGCATGCCAACGTCCGATGACGTATTGCCTTGAACAATAAGGTGTATAAGGCTTCTGCTGATCGTCATTGGCATTATGTTGAGTTCAAACCTGGGGATTCGAGTAAATCCTAAACGGTTTCAGACGAGTGTCAATACCAAGTTACATCCACTGAAGATAGGTCCCTATAAGGTGCTGAAACGCATCGAACCTAATGCTTATGTGCTTGAGTTGTATGATGACATGACCATAAGCAACGTGTTTAATGTGGCTAATTTTCACCTTTATGTTGGGCACCATTCGGATGATGGAGACATGGAACAGATGTTAATGCTGCCCCAACTGAAGCCACCTACTTATGAAGTTATTGAAGATGTCTTAGATGATAATTACAAGACCTCCCGCCGTGGCACCGGATATCACACTTTTCTTGTCAAGTGGAAGGGCCGTCCCCGTAGTGACTGTACTTGGATTCATGCTGATGACTTCAAGAGACTTGATCCCGACTTGTATGAGCACTACATGTCTATTACCCATTCGTCGGAGACGAATGCTTTCAAGTCGGGGAGAGTTGATGCAGAACTGAAAACATATTCCAGAAGGAGGAAGAGGGTCGACCATCACCATAGTGGCTGACGTCGACCAGGGCTGCTTCTAATGGCCCACGGTTTGGGCTATGATGGGTTTATTAGTTACTTATTTAGTTTCTATTTTTCAGTCTTAAATTAGTTTCTAATTTCACTAGATTACAATTTTCTAGTTTTAGTAACTACATGTTGGTAGTTTATTCAGTCAATATTTAGAAGTTTTTGAGTTTCTATTCTTTATAATCTTATGCCCCATCATTATAAATAAAGAAGGGCATCATACTAAGGCCTACGATTTTTAGCTTGAAGAAAATATGCTGCTGCTGCCGCTGGTCTCTGTTGAGGCTGTTCCTTTGTGTTTGATCAAGGAGGAAGGGCTTGATGTCTAATCCAGGTGACTCCTTGCGGCGTGAAGTCTAGGAGGATCTTATTGTGTTCTTTTTTCTCTTCTTTACAATCTATATTCAAGCTAATACTGCTGCTACAGCCCGGTATTTATTTTTAACTATTGCCCAAAAAATTCTGCAGTTTTTTTCCAATCGGCCTTCTCTGAAAGGGACAGTTCCAGCCCTCGGTTTGATCTCAAATCTTGATTGATTGTTCTTCCATACACCACTAAGGATCGACCCGAGTCTCGGCTATTTCTTAAAAGCCTGTAGTGAGATATTAAAAATCTCCATATTTTTGTCTTCTAGTGGCATGTAGCTTCTATTTTCTGGAATCGATATCTCTGCTGATATGGCTACTGATTTCTAGACTTCTGATTATAGTTGTTGTTAACTTGAAGTTGTTAGTACTTTTATTCAGTCCCTGGTTTAGTTCTAAGGGCTGATACTGGTTTCGTTTATTCACTGTGTTGCTGTTCTTTGAGATCGATAGTGTTTTCTAGACTGTTATTTGGAGTTTAATTTTTGATATATATTTGGGGCTGGTTTTGGTTGTTCTTTGGTCTAAAAGTTCATGTTGTTTGGGTCTAGTTGGATTGTTCAAATCTAGTCCTACATTACCCAATCGTTCAAATTCCAAACCTAATTAATTGGGAAAAGGAAGGTCTTCCAAAACAATTTATTGTGTGGTAATGATGGTTAATTGACCTGTTCGGTCAAATTTTTCAAGGCGACTAGGTGATCCAAGGTGTTGGAGGGGCGCCCAAGTGCCTGCCTAAGCAGTGCTTGGGTGTGCAGTATCAGTACATAACTATACGTAATATAGCCATGATAATTTTATATAATTATGCTTATATGCAAAATAGAACCTAATGCAGGAGAATTTCCTTGGACCGGGCCAACACATTTGAGAAGTCCGACTGAGAACATGGTCCAATTTGGGTTTTGGTCTAGTAAGATATTAGTAGTCTATTTATTTATTTATTTGGATTTATCTTGTAGTCTTTTTTTTTTACTTTGAATAGCTAGTAGTTGTAGAGTTAGAATTGGAGTCTTTTGATTTTCTTTTATTTATGCCATGTGACCATCATTAGACAATCAAATTGTAGATAATGGAATAATTTGATTTTGTTTGAGTGCCACGGTAGCCACTGTGTGTGGAACACCTGCTTCTTTGTAATCTCTCTCTCTCTCTCTCTCTCTCTCTCCACTTTATTCCTTTTGTGTCCCGTCGGTAACAGCAGCCCACACATCTGGGTTGATCCTTCTCGCCCCGTCTTCTTTCAACCTAGGTTTTGTGTCAAAGGAAACCCTATTATGGGCAAACAAGTTCCACCGCTACCATGTGATATACATCTGAAATTCACTCCCAAACCTGCAACTTCCTCCATGGTTATTTCCAGTGATTAAACCTCCTTTAACCACTACTTGTTTTGGTACTTGTTAACTGCATAGCAGAGGATTGGGTGTGAGGAACTAACTAGTGAAATTTCAGATCAAACCCTTGCCATATGAAGGAGTTCGATCAATTTGAAGCCTGCTGGGTTTTCTGCCACTGGTTATGTTGCGGGTGGTTGAAGAAAACCCCAAACCCCCCCCCTCATGATTCCCCTTGTTATCTCTTTATATATTCTCCACTTATTACCCTTCACTCCTTTTATTACCTTCTTGAACTTATCTCATTCCAAGTCTACCCTTCCCTTCTTCCCTCATTATCCTTTTTTTTTTTTTTTTTTTTTTTTTAAGTTAGCCCCCAGTTTTAATTATAATTCTTATTCTGTCCTTTCTTCTTTGTGCTCCCAAACTAATCATTTGAAATTCTGGTTATTATAAATTTTGCCATTCCTTTCAACTGTTGAGCCATGTGATAATTGAGTGGGCCCATAAGCAAACCCAGTAGGGTTTTTGTGACGTGGGTTCCGCATCATAACCATATCAATGCAATATGATATTATTATTCTAGTAATGACCTAATATGAGAAAATCTACATATAACAAAAAAAGTATAGGATATAATATAAGCAGATTCATTGAAAAACAAAGCAGTAAACATAAATTAACATAAACCCTTAAAGTGCAAGGAGGTGAGCTATCGCCTTGGACCCAAGAAAGGGTGCCTAGGAGACACCTAGACAATTAGGGTTCCGGTCATCCATCTTAGGGTGAGATGGTAAGGTTAAGGGTCTTTCAAATGTTGTTCTTGGCATGCTTTGGGATTTTGTCTACCCTGTCCTCAGAATCTACTTTCTGACTTTGTATTAGTGGGCTTTTCTTCTCTTTTTTGTTCATTAATATATTCTTACCAGAAATGGAAAGAGGGGACGTACTTTTTTGGATAATTGGCATGATACTTTCTATAGCCTGTTCAAGAATAAATTGCATGCCTGAAAAGTTTTGTGCATGTGTCTTGCAGCACTTCACCTCTGCTGCCAAGTGTCGACTCTTGTGTTAATTCAGATTCTTCTCATTCCAATGCCTATAGGGGTTACTATAAGTTGATGTCTTTGTAGAACTATATCTATACAAAAGCACGGCCTAATTGCTCTGTGTATTACCCATGAACAAATTTTTTTTTTTTTTTAATGAATAAATAATTCATTACCAAGAAGAGAAGAATATACAAGGGGAAAGGGGGGGAGGGAAGGCTTAAGCCAACCCAAGGGGAACAAAAAACAAAAACACAACCTAACCATCACAGGCCAACAAAAGAGGAGGGGGGGGGGAAGCCATACTGCCGTCAAGAGGATTGGATGAGGTCAACCTGTAGGTTCCAAGAAGATATGATGGGAGAGTTTCTAGGAGAGTTAGGAACAGGACGGTTATGAAGAGCTGGGGGGGAGAAGCCATACTGTTGTCATGAACAATTTTTTATTTGCCTACTTCCCATTAGCTTGGTAATGATTTCTGCTTTGTTCTCGTATTTATTAAAGAAAGTACAAAATGGCCTTTTGGTTTCACCATAGAGTGAAGTTATATTATTTGCTTGTGCGTAAAATACAAATGCTTGTCATTGATCATTTAATCCTACTAAAGTTGTCAAAATAGCTTCAAAGTTGTGTATTTCAGAGTGGCCATTACTATGTTGGTTGAGAAAGAAATTTGTAGTGGCTTGGTAGAAGACTATAAAATTGTCAAATGTTGGGCCAAATTGTTGGATACAAGTTGTGGGATTCCTCTGTTGAAAATGTTCTTAGTTTTGCAAAGTAGTTATATCTGCAATGATGGTGCTGACAAGGGTTTTGTAAATGCTTGATAGGGTTTATTTAGCCATTGGGACAAAAGGAGGACAATGATAGATTTCATTTGATGGTATGGGAGAATGTATTGTAAAAATTTAGGCACGATGGAGAAGGGCAATGATATCTATAATTTAGTTAAAATGAGGGAAAGAAAGAGTAGAGATTTCAATCATATATGATATTTTATTTATAAATAATAGGGAGAGATGGAAAAATTATTTCTGCAACTTATTAAATGAAAACATTACAAGTAATTGAAGTTTTCGAAGGTAGTAATAACCATCAAGAAATGAAAAATATTTTATATATATATATATATATACAGAGAGAGAGCAGTAGGTCCAGATGGTATTGAGTGTGTGGAAGAGCTTAGGAGTTAATGAAATAACTTGGCTAGGAAAGTTGTTTAATAAGATTATGAGCACAAGAAAAATTCCAAATGAATAAAGGAAAAGTATTGTGGGACCGACATAAAAGTAAAGGTGTATTCGGAGCTATAAATAACTAGAGGAACAAAACTTATGAGCTTTACAATAAAATTATGGGAGAGAGTAATTGAAGCCTGTCTGAGATAATAGACTAATTTTTTGGATAATCAATTTGATATTATGCCAGGAAGATAAACAATGAAAGCTTTATTTGCTTTGAAGACTAAAACAAGAAACTCAACCTTATCCCAACCTAATGGGATCGGCTACATATCATTCCTCCAATGGTCATCTTACGCCTGCCCCTAGTTCTTTTACCTCCTTCAATCGGAATCAGATCACTCCTCTGAGCTGGTGCATCCCCAAGCCTCCACTGAACATAGCCATACCACCTCAAACGACTTTCTCGAAGCCTAGCATTGATCGGGGCTACACCTAAAGCAGCTGTAAATTGTTCATTCCTTGCTTGATGTCCCAAAAGAATTAATTTGGCGAGTGTTATAGAAGAAAAATGTTTCGAGTAAATATGTGGTCGTAATTTAAGATATGTATAATGGTGTAGTAACTAGTGTAAGAACATGGGAGGGTAGGGTAGTGAATTCCCAATAGCAATTGAATTGCATCAAGGATAAGCTTTGAGTCCATATTTGTTTGCGCTAATCATAGATGAGTTGAGAGGGCGGACCTTGGCGTAATGGTAAGGTTGCTCCATTGCGACGTAATGGTCGCGGGTTTGAATGAGGAAACAACTTCTATGTAAAGCGGGGGTAAGGCTACGTATACTATGACCATCCTTTGACCCCGTAGTGGCGGGAGCCTCATGCACTGGATACGCCCTTAATCATAGATGAGTTTACTAGAAACATTCTAAATCAGGTCCCTTGTTGTATGCTTTTTGCTTATGATATAGTCTTGGTGGATGAAACAATTGGAATTCTAGAGATCTACTGTGGAATCAAAAGGTTTAAGATAAATTGAACAAAAATAGTATGTGGTGAATAAATTCAGCAACAATAGGACTGAAAGTTGGGTAGTGAAAATTGATAAGGAAATGCCACAAAGTGATAATTTTAGGTACCTAGGTTCAAAAATAAATAAATAAGGAGAGATAGAGGATGATGTTGGACAAAGAATTAGAGTAGGGTGAAAAATTTTGAGAGGTGCATTTGTAGTGTTGTGTGATTAACATATTCTCTTAAAATTGAAAATTTTAGGACATTTATACTAGCAATGATGTATGGAGTTGAACTTTCCATATGATAGTAAAAACTTAATTTTTTAGCCTATATTGCCGCCGACCAGCTTTCGGTTATTTCCTGGAGTGCCGAACCTGTAGACCAATAATCCATGTTCCTAGTGGGCAAAGTGGAAGCAATCAACAGGCTATTCATTAGTTTCTGGAATTCCAAGGGAACACATCGCTTACTCGCTTTAAGCCCCAGTTCAACGATCAATAGTAGTTTCCAACCTAAGTTACCGGTGGAAAGGCTACTTCAAAGTGGGCATTTAAGAAACAACATATAAACAAACTGAACGTAGTTGAAATGATCTTATTGAGATGGATGAGTGATAAAACTAAAAAATTAAGACAAGGAATGAACAAATTAGGGCTAATTTTGAAGTAGCTCCGATAAATGGTAGTTTGAGAGAATATCATTTGAGGTGGCATGGACATGTAGGAAAAAGAACATGTTATTTTGGATTTGGTTCAGCTGAACCTGTGGCTCAAGTTTTGTTTCTGGTCTGGATCACCCAGCTTGTGTTAGCCCTGCAGAGGCTTAATTTTGAGGCCCCAATGGGTCATAAGGGCTTTGGGCATTTTACTTTTGGGTTATTAGTTGTAAAAGGGAGTTTTTTTTGGCTGATAGTATGGTTAACATTTAGGTACATGAGACCGGGGTCTTGTTTCTAATTTCTTGTACTTTCTATTTCTGTTCTGCTTTAGTTTACAATGACATTATATAAGCATGTAAGGGCCTCACAGCCTCCAACAATTTTAAGAATAAATGAAGATGGCTTTCACCCCATTGTTTTCTGGCGATTTAGAACTTGATACAGTGGTGATACAGTTCTGGCCCAGTTGTGGCAATTCAACAAGTTGACTAGTGGCGAGGCCTTTGGTGGTGATTCCATGGTCATTCTTTGGTGGTGATTCCATGGTCATTCTTTTTTCTTTTCTTCTTTTCTTTCTACCACTCAACCAAGGTTAGTTCTCTATTTTGCCAACCCTGCAACTGGTAAGTTCTACTCTTCTCTGAGTTTATTTACTTTCTTAAATCAATGTCCTGTTGGACATAACTTCGCTAGTTTCTTTCTGATTCATCTTTTAATCTGTTTTCCCTTCCAGTTTCTGTCCTGGTAGTTTTCAGATCTTTGTAAACCAGAACATTACCATTGATCCAGACTTTTAAATTTTCTGTTGCTTCTGAAGTTCCAGGGATGAATCAGCTTCTGGTTCAACTTTTGGCCATCGATCACTGAAAAGCAGCCTGCTAATCTGCTCTCTTTGATATGAGTCTCCTGTCCTAGTTTCTATTTCCATTAGTTACTGTTTGCAATGTTGTTACTGGTTACTATTTTCTTTCACTGCTGATTTCATTACCTATTTCAACTTTGTTAAATCTGTTGTTAATTATGTCAAGCAGTTCTTTCCAAATCTTTTTTTGGTTATGCTAGCTATTTCTGTCTTTTTTTCTAATCTCAACTCAGCTACCATTCCTGCACTTTTTGAAAGTTTCTAAGATCCAGTCTCAAATTCTGACTTTCCGTTCTCCGAGTTTCTAAACCAAAGTTGCTATCTTGGGATGCAACTAAATTCTGGTTTCCATTTTGGGTTTCTAATTACTGCGATTCTGGAAGTTCCCATTGTTTTCCAATCCCTAATTCCTCAAGTGACTTACAACCCCATCAGGAGATGTCTTTGAGTGCTCCAATAAGGACCAGTGATATCATAATTATCATTCAGGTTTAGAGGAGCTAAAAGAGCTAGTGATAGGCCTAAAATGACCCCAGGAGAAGTGGTGAAGAAAGACATGCATGGCTTAGGACTAGTAATGAGTATGTCTTTGAATACAGTTGATTGGAGAAAGAAGATCCATGCAGCCCCAATTCCATTTAGTTGGGGTAAGGCTGAGCTGAGTTAGAGATTTCTTAAGCCTTTGCGAGGATGATGGGTATTTGGGGGGCCAGAAGACAGAAATATTTGAAATGAATTTGATTTGGAGGTTGCTTCAAGTAAACAGTCAATTGTTTTTTTAGAGATGGCAGCTCTCTTGGTAATCCTGGTCAGGCAAGTATTGGAAGAGTTTTCAAGGATCATGAGGGTCAGGTGCTCTTGGCCTTTTATGGCCCATTGGGATTGCAGATTTATCATGCCAGAGCTAAAGGCAATTATCAAATGCTTTGAGACCAAGGTTCGAAATCTCGTTTCGTTTTGGTGTTTCAATGAATTCAAATTCACAAACCCGGTGAGTTGGTGTATTTTTTTTTTCCGACTCAGTTGACTGTTTCGGTGATCAAACGGCCATATTTTAACCTGAAACTTGATGGGTAGTTTGTTTTAAAGTTAATAAACATGCTTAGAACCAAGGTTTTAAAACTCAATATCGCCAGTCATCTCGCTATCCCAAAAACAAAGATCTGACGAGATCTCGTCGAGATCTCGCCGAAACCTTGTATTTTTCGGGTGGTCGACTTGCTGGTAGATCTCGGTGGGCATATGGCCTTTGTAGGCCCTGAAACTGTGTATTTACTCTATTTTAGCGGTTCTAAACACAATGGAAACATTAGATTTGCAAAAAGCAAACTCAAAATGATACTTTGACAATGTACCCTATGTAATAATGCGGCGAGTCTTCGAACACTTCATCTAGTATGATATATTCATCAATCCACCTTCCACCATCACCATTTTGACACAACTTAATCATTAGAATATATAAAAGCCATAATTTCTAATTCCTATTGCTGATTCATGAATCACATACATTCAAGTAACAACATAGCAAGTAAACATAAAGCCATGCAGTACATGACATAGATATACTTACATAGTATACTAGAGTGCACTATATTCATTTCAAAAAATACAAACAATATTTACACAACATTAGAGTAATTTTCCATTGAAAAGAGAAATTTTTTTCATAATTTTTTGATTTTTCTGTAATTATTTAATATATATTACATATTTCAGAAAATTAATTAATTAATTTATTGGCTGAAAAAAAATGGCCACCATGAGGCTGTAGATCAGCCTTTGGTGACCAACATATAAAAAAATGAGTACCAAACATCTTACATAAATCATATTTTTCTAATTTTTTTTTCCAAAAAAAGCATTTATTGTAACAGAAAAATAAAAAAATTAATTTAAAAACAGAAAATTAATTTTTCTTCCATGAATGTATAGATCACCCTTGGTGTCATGACATATAAAAAAACCAATGGTAAGAAACAAGATTTGATGATGTTACTTTGAAAAAAATGGGTTTGGGAAGAAGTTTTTACCTTAGAGTGTTCTTGAGGGTAAAACCCACCACCAATCTTGGATATCTTGGCTTCAATGCAACTTAGAGTGAAGATCCCAGCCAAAGAATAGATGTCCCACAGTTTTTTTTGTTGATTTTCTCTTAAAATGAGAGCTAGAACAAAAAAAGAGGTGAAACCGGCGAGAAATCTCGCCAGGTCAAGCCGAAGCATGGCTTTAATAGTATAGTTTGGCCCAAAAATGGACTAAGATGAACCGAAATGGTTCGAGACGAGTTATTGGACCGAGATCTCCGCGAGATCTCGAAATCTCGCTCAAGATATTGCAGTTTTTCTACCTCGCCTGTGTGAACAACTCGCCTTTTCAGAAAAACGAGATCTCGCCGAGTTCTTGAACCATGCTTATAACATAACTTTACAAAAAAAATTAGAACATGACATTGTTTTAGAGTTACACCATTGTTTGGTAGCAACCGTTGAACTGTTCTAAAGATTTTACCTATTTCATTGCTAGAACAAGATATAATATGATACTAAAACAAATAAATAATGCATCTAAGCCATGATGAAAATATACATCAACATAATTAACTAATATTTATATTTTAGAGTACTAGAGTAATATAATATGCAACTCCTTAATTCACAAGTCCCAACTAAAGTCATCCACTTAGCATATTAGTTGCACAATAGTACAACAGTAATCACAATGACTATCTAGTATCTACTGGAAAGAACTATGATGGCCTGGTTGGATTCCACGCCCAGCACGATGGAGTCGACGTGCATTTTCCTCTAATTGCACCACAAATGCATGCCACGTCATAGTCTGAGAGAAGAATCGAACGTAGTAATCCACAGCTGCTAAAAAGGCTGGCTCATCTACATATTGAAGGTAACCTATCCGAGAGTATGTATCACCATCATAGTAGGAAGAAAAACCCACCATTGAGCTATTGTCAACTAATGGTTCCGGCAACATGTATGGGGTGGTTGGGTATGAGAATAAATTGTCCACAAATCCACCACCATGTGACTGGGTCTGGGAGCCATAGTCAGTACTAGGAATAGATGAACCAGATGTATGCCCCATCCCAGTGAATTGACCATAAGGTCCATTATACTCCGACCAAATGCTCTCTCCAGTAAATGATGAGGCATGCCATTGCCCACTCCCTCTACTCTCACTGTGAGGATGACTATCCCCTCCACTCAAACTCATTCCGCCAGTAGAAGTAGAGACTATCAACGTCCATACAATCTCACTGTCATCTCCACCAAATCGGCGACGAGGCCCTTTAGTGTAACCCGAACTCCCTCCACCTGATGAACGTGCATCGTGATTAGAATCTGGTATGGCATACTCAAACTAACTCTCCCTAGGGAATCGCATTGCTCTGGCTCTAGCTCTGGCTTTGGCTCTAGCTCTGGCTCTGGCTCTGGCTCTGGCTCTGGCTCTGGCTCTAGCTGTAGCTCTGGCTCGGCTTGCCCATACTGCTCTCGAACTCCTTCAAATTTATCACCACCCCCTCCCCCATCACCATCCTCATCCTCATCACTATGTAGTGCACCTCCACGTCTGTGTCTGTGGCTGTGTCTGAGTCTAGGTGTGGATACGACCACCTGATGAAATGGACCAATCATCATCCTTCTATAAATAATCCCTACCAAGTGCAGGTTCGAATGGTCGAGGGGTCTGTGAATGTATCCTTCCCTCTATAGCTTTATAATCATCAACATCGGCCGCCATCTCTCGCACTAGATATGGGTCCGGCCTACCTCTCGGCTGATCCATCAACGGCTTGCCTCTATCCCTCACCTAGTCTACTAGAGGATCCTTTTCATCTGAGTCAATCTGGAAAAACATTAGCTAGCTTGATTTGGCCCCTATCATTCTCCATACCCATGCGTATGAATTGCATCCTCAGTCTCATATTATAATGCACATACACCAAGTCTGAGAGATGTTGTGAACCCAATCGATTCCACCTTTTGGAGTGGATGAGTGAAAATGTGCTCCAATTTCTCTCACAACCAGATGCAGAACATGTCTGGGAGAGTACTTTTATGGCAATCTTCCTCAATTCCGGTGTCAAACCCCCATACAACACCCACCATTCAGCTGCATTACAAGTTACAACAAGTGTAAAAGATTATTTTTGTTCCAAAACACATAACACTTGTATAAGTAACATACTAAATTTTGGATTTCATACCAGCATTAGTACTCGTATGACCCGCGAATGCGGCGGGAGCTCCGAAGCTGCCTAATGCATCCCTGAATTCTTTCGTTTATAACAAGTTTACAAATAGGTCCCTAGTTAACAACCATTGTAGTGAAATTTATAGACCTATAGTAGTACAAAACTCACCTCAGTATTGGCTTTGGCCTGTAGATCGGGGTTTGATTGCAACTTGGCAACCACATGCTCCATTGCTTCTAGAAGATCCAGATCCAATGCAAGTCTATGGGTGTACTGCTACCTAGGGTTTAAAATTTAAATAGTATGCTGAAATTTGACAAAACATATTATTGTCAATGTTAACATTAATGAATTTTTATATCACATAAAAGAATGTCTTCAGTGTTGCTTACCTGCCTTATGCAACGGATGCTTGAGTTGGCGCTCCTAACATTCTTCTATTATTTCCACAAATTTCTTACTTCCACGTGGGTTGGCTGCATAGATATGTTCCTTCATCATTGCAACAACAACATACAGGCTTGGCAAGGTGGGTTTGAAAGCAGAATCCACCATCTTCAGCACGCCAACAATTGGTGCCAAGATTTTCACCACTTTACCCAATTGTGTCCAAAACTTCTCTGATGAAATGGTTGTCTGTGCCTCCCTACCACTAGTTGATCCTGCTTCCCTCCAACCAAACCACTCCTCAGATGCGAACATGGATCGAAGACCAACTTTCTTGGATTCAAAACTCTGGAGTGCAATATAGTTGGTAGCAGATCTTGTTAGACCGGGCCTGACCATGTCACCCCCGCACTGCTCCCTCAATAGGTTCAATGAAAGCCCATGATTATAGAAAAATATGCTCACTTGCCTTGCTCTTTCAATCAGAGTCTTCATAATTTTCAGTTTCCCCATGTCCTTCAACATTAGGTCAATGCAGTGTGTTACACAAGGAGTCTAAAAGAGTTGGAATCTGGGGTTGTTCATCATCTTCTGTCCGGCCTTCTTGTAGTTGCTTCCATTGTCAGGCACAATCTGAACAACATTCTGTATCCCAACTTCTTCCACAACCTCCTTCAAAAGCTTGTAAATATATTTTTCACCCTTTCTTTCCTTGGATGCACCAACAGACTTCAAGAAAATGGTTATACCATCACAATAAACCATAAAATTGATGATGGACTTTCTCGTGGGCCTGCCCAAACATCACACATTATGATGACCCCATAGCTCTCCCACAAAACTTTTAACTCATCAGTATATGCTTTCAACTCCCTCTTCTCCTGAGGCAAATATACATTCATCACCTTATATGCAATGGGCCCCTTTATCCCTAGACCAGCCTCAGCCATAGCATCAAGCATTGGCTAGTAAAAGGGACATGTAGTGGCGTTTGCTGGGATGCTATGAAATAACATCTACTTAGACAGCCTCCCCAACAGAAGCTTTCATGTTAATCCACATCCCCTTTATCTTACGCTGTTTGCTTCCCTTTTTCCTGTACGCACGGGATCCTGTTGTAGAACAGGGTTCACACGGTGGGGTTGCCCTTGTACTCTGTGATCTCCTAAATGGTAAAGGAATATGTGAAGATCCACTACCTCCTGCTTTAGATGGACCAGCTCCTCTTCCCTGTCTACATCTTTCCTCCTCCTCACGAAGACTTTGTTGGCTCATTGCTTGCTCCCTGCCGCCAATCTCTAGCCTCTTGCTCAGTCTGTATGTCATCAGGCACATATACTGGGTCATCACTATCATCATCACTATCATATCGATGCATGGGAGCATGCAGTGCCTCCTCAAACTCTACCCTCGCCTTGTCCTTCGCCGCTTTTCTCTTATTCCCTCCCTTTGTCTTCAGCTATGGCCTTAGCAATATGATCAAGCACTTCACTGCATGTAGCCACATCTGAGCAATTTCCAACCAAATGTTGCTTAAGTCTTATGGCCCCACCACCCATGAACCTCTTATGACAGTAGTTGTACTCTGTTTTCCTCTTATCGTCATCAATCGGCACTCCGTGTTTCCATACAATCTCTCTACTATCACGACTCCTATCACGTCTCCTACCTCCTCTCCTTCTTCTCCTGCCTTCCTCGTCGGTTCCTCTAGCCATTTTGTATCACTCTGATGTTGATGCATAAGAAAAAGAATGTCATTATTAACTTACAAGTATATGGTAGTTGCTTATATTTTTTTCTTACATAAAACTATTTGTTAATCAATTTTAGAAAATATTTTAATGATATAATACAATAAAATCAAATATGGTATAACATAACAAGCATCATGTACTTTGTACTCTCCAAAACACTTTAATATTAATCTCCTATTTTTCTTTTATTTTTAAAATCAAAACAGAATATTTTTCCCTATTTTTAACATTATTTTTCAATTATTTATCTATTTTCATATTTTTTAAAAATTAAAATAAATAATTACCGGCTGGAAAAAAATTTCACTCCGATGGAGTCGTAGAACAACCATTGGTAACTAACATATATATAGTTAACATCCATCAAAACAATATTTATCATAAAAAGTAACAATTTATGTTAATGAAAAATGAATTTTTAAACCAGAAAAATAAAAAATATTTATGTACCAAAAAAAAATTTTCAACTCCGTGAGGTCATAGATCGGCCTCTAGTGACTAACATATAAAAAATATATAAGCATCCAACATGTATTTATGTACTATTTCAAAGAAAATGGTTTTGGAAAAAGAACTTTACCTTTCCTAAGCTTTGAATGTGTAGATATTGTTGTAGGAGAGATTTGGAAGTCAAAATGTGTGATGATGTGGCTAATTAGAGGCCAATAGGAGTGATTTGTGTAAAAAATTGCAGTTGGAACCGAGATTTCACCGAAATGATCGAGACAGTCACCGAGACCTTGTATTTATATGCCTTGCTTTGTAGCATTTCGGTATCTCGCCAAGACGATACCAAAATTTCGATCGAGTTGGTGTACAACTAGTAATTCGTAGCAGGTTTCGTTTCAACAAAAACAAATATAACGAAATTACCGAACGGCGAGATTTAGAACCATGCTTGAGACCTGCTTTGGCTAATGGTTGGAATAATGCCATAGAGGAAGGGGACTCTTTTATTTTTCTACGTATAGAGGAAAGGGACTCATGTTTGGTTATTTCTTGGCTGAATTTTTGTGTGGGAGGAGGGTGATGCAGTTAGGCGTGGGAAATTTTGGAATTAATTTAGTAATTTTGCTTCCTTAATTATTAGTGTAGGGTGTCGTCAAGTTTAGTAGGGATATTGAATTTTTATTTCAGTTGCCAAATAGGTCAATTTCCATTTTAAGTAACTGCCAATTTCATGATTTGATTCTCTTTATATAGCCATGTAATGGAGGAGAATTCAGATTTGAATAATTGAATGAAATTGATGAATTTTTGGGTTTGAATCCATGACTTCCAACCCCTCTTCCTCCCTCTCTGAAATCTTTTAATCTCTTCTTTTCCCTTCTCCTACTTCCTCTTTATTTCTTCTTCTTCATCCCTATTGTTTTCTGGTTTTTCCCTAACCCTGTTCTGGGCGACAGTTGCAGCCCTAGTTTAGAGGATCGATCTCCTCCTTTAAGCTATTTGGACTGAGACTTTGGTAGAGAATTCCCTACCAGTAGGCGACACAAACCAAGAGCAATCTCCTCCAAAGCTTGGTTTTGTTGTGAAGAAATCCAAACCAGATTCAGATCTGAGTTTTACCACCGCCAAGCCCAGTTGCAGGTTCGATTCACATTCAGATCTGGGCTGTCGAGGTCTTGTGGTGCTGGATTCATAGATGACCTGCTGCAGCGACCTTTCCTTTGAAGGGTTAGGCTAACCCAAGCCTAGCTGAGAAGCCCTCTCGAACTGAAGTCTCTCCCCATCGCCTGCCCTGTTTTGATCCTAAGGAAGAAGACTACTTCTATCGTGAGTGGTATCTTACCCTAATTTCTTTTATTCCTCTATTGCCCTTCCATTTGCTTGGTTATTACCTTAAGTATCAATTTTTACCCATCTTTCAGGAATACCCCTCCCTCATCTCACGTTACTTCATTCACTTGTCTTCCATTTATTAGCTTGGTTAATTCTGCCACCTTTATTAGAAACACCAAATTAATTTCCAGAATTGAGCTTTTCTTTGGGATTAATTCCATATCTGTCCCCATTCAGCTATTTCACTCTAAAAGGGTTCCAAATTGTACCAGAAATTTACAATTTTGCCATTGGTTATTTGTCATTATTTTACTGAGTGTCCAAGTGGGCCCTAAGCGATCTGATTTCAGTCTTTGAAACCCGGATCCGCATCAGAGGGTGCCTTGGTGCTATCTCCACCTCATCAAAAGGGCCAAGTCCCATGCAAAGCAAGGTGGCTTCTCTTTTTCTTCGAGATTGTGGATATCCATCTCACCTCATTTAACCTGAATGAATCAGGCCCATGGGATTTTATATAAATCCAAGGAAGTGCTCCATATTTTCCTCAACAAGTGGCACTCCATGAAAACGTGGTTGAGGCAGCTGACCATACATGAACCGCCGGCCAAATATTGGATGCCTTGTCTGTAGATATTTAGCCCAAACTGTAGTGGTCCAAAGAGGCTTCAAAGAGGCTTCAAAGAGTGATATTGAGTGCCCTCCCATGCCGATCTAACAGAAAAAAACACCTGATTGAGATAATCTCCAGAGTCTTTTATCATTTCTTGGGGATTGGGAAATCTTGATCTGGGATATGGTTGGTTCTGCAAAAACAAGAAGAAACTGGAGGGATACCCTGTTAGTGTTAGCTATAAAATCCGAAAGTTTAACATTAAAATTTGTGAAGAGAGAGGCATGCATCCAAGAAGCTACTAAAATTGTTTCTTCACTCAACCACCTGCCTTTCTAAAAGTTTATGGAAGAACCATCACTGACAATCCAACTTTCTTCGGAAGAAACTAAATCCCACACCTTTTTAACACCAAGCCAGATTGAGGAAGCTTGAACCATAGTTTTTGGACTACCATCTGCCTTAAGTATTTTGCTCTCATGAACTGACTTGTAGACGAATTTTGTGTCTTGATAGACGAAAAAAGCTTGCATAAGAAGGCTCTGTTAACATCTCTGAGGCGTCAAATTCTAAGCCCCCACCCCCCTTCTCCTACTGGTTTACACAGACTCCCACTTGATTGTAACACCCTTGTAAATCAGGATCAGCACTTCAAATAAAATTTCGTATCCATCTCCCATCACATTGATTAGAGAAGACGGCCACCTGTAAATAGAGAAATTATGGATCGGGATACTATAAATGACTGATTTGACTAGCTGCACTCTCTTCCATAAAAATTAATTTCCTTTTCCGACCCGCAAGATGAGCCTTGAATTTATCCACAAGAAGCATTACATTTTCTTTCTTTGCCCTTTTTTTGAATATATATATCCACACCCAAATATCGAGTGGGAAAAGAGCTTTCAAAGAATCCAAAGTGGACAAAACCCTTGATTTCCTAACCGGATTGACATTTCCCAGGATTATCTTACTCTTCTCCAAATTAATTTTCTGACCAGAATATGTTTGATAATTTTAGAGGAAAGATTTTGGGTTCCTTACATACGTCAACCCAGCATTTTTTCTTTTTTTTTTTTTCTCTTGGTAAGACCTCATTCCAGCATTCATTAACAAAAAAGACACCATCTGCAACCAGAAGATGAGTGGGCAAAAATCAACACTTGACTCGAACCAGGCGAAGGCTTCAGCTTATTATCCCTCTTAAGGGCAGCAATCCCATGGCAAAGGACTTCTTCAGCAATGATGTATTATTATGGAGCAAAAGGGTTCCCTTTATTAATCTTTGTCCAGATGCTGGCTAGCCAATGGCCCTTTTTATTGAACAATTATCTCAAGCTACATGTTGCAAGACAGAGCTAAAGTGAGTGATGAATAATGATGAGTAATGACAACTGCCTAGTGCAGTTGCTGAAGCTGTAGTGCGTTAAGCCAACCACACTCACTAGAAGGTCTCAAGTTCGAGCCTCCTGACCATTACCTTTCCTCCTCTCTTCCCCCCCCCCCCCCCAATTTTTTCTATAGAATAGGTATCAATTAAAAAAAAATTGATGAATAATGATGCTGAAACAAAATCAAATAAACCAGAATCTATGAAGAAGAAGAAAAGAAGAAGAGCACCAAGAGAGACACAGAAGTGTGGACAATACGGTGGAGGAATGAGAGAACTAGAACCAACAATAATTTCAGAATGAGTAGTTTCTATCTTGGTTCATCCTCTTTTTATATTATATTAAGTAAACTACTCAATAGTAGTTTAACCTACTAAGAGTCTTTGAAGTCTATTTACAATAAAGGTATATAACAAAAAGAAAATTACAACTCAACATTTTTTTTAGATGGGTACACTATAGAAGTGGGGAGGGGAAGTAACACAGCCAGGAGACTCAAGCTTGAGACCTCCTGGTGAGTATAGGCTTAGTGCACCACAACCTCACGAACTGTACTAGGCAGTTGTTATTACAGCTCAACATTGTCCCATTATCCCACGGTACACAACACTCCCCCTCACAGTACACTTCAACAGATATACTTATTTAATTGAGGATATGCTACTTGCTCAAAGCAGTTTAACAATTGGATCTAGAGTTAGCTATGAGCTTTCAGATTGGACTGTTGATTTGAAGGCTCACAGCCAGTTAAGATTTCATAGATAAAACAACTTGAGGCTGTGTTCAGCATTAAAGTCTTGCTTCTAACATGGTTTGGACCGGCTGAATTTTTTTTTATCTTCTGGAAGAGAGAGAGAGAGAGAGAGAGAGATTCATGTATTTCTCCTTTCTTGGCCCTATATGTTGTAATTGGGCATTTTGGGTTTCCTTTCGGTCATGTTCTTTTATGAGAAGATTTCCACAACACCAGTGTGTAATTTCCCTCACATAATATATATATATATATATATATATTTTATCAATTTCTCACACTTGCTTTGAAAATGTGGGCCCCATTTGATGATCAATTTTTTCAGGACCCATTGGTTTGGCATGCAGATTCCTCCCCACACCGGCAGCATGGGGGACTCCTGCCTTTTTTTGTTTATCAAAAGGAGAAATCCTTTTTTCTTGTTGGAAAGCTCTCTAGTCGGTGGCCAAAACAATAATAAAAAAGAATTAGGGTTTTTTTATTTTTTTTTTATTTTTTAATGCCAAATGCAATTGATATAATGAATTATTGGGTGAGGAACATTCAATTATATAGTGCTATTCATTGAGGAATTCTCGCATCCCAACCCCCAACTAAAAACAGCACCCCACCCCAAAACCCCCCCCCCCAAAAAAAAAAAAAAAAAGAAATGTAACTTTGTTGTGTACCATTCTACCCTAGTAACCATACTCATCTCTCATTTGAAAGGTGTCTGGCAGTATTCGATTTCCAGCTGCAATTGATTGGCTTCCATTTGTTCAAATGTGGGAGCTTTTGAAAATGAAAATGATTGAAAGGAAATATGAAGCTAAATTGATGCTGCCAATCAAATCATTTTGAACATTTGCAAATGAGTTCATGCCTCAAGCAGTTGTTTTTGCGGATGAATGCAGTCACATGTGAAAGATGCATTTGGGTGCCTTAATATTCCTATTCAGAATTAGAAGGTTGAAAATTTAACAAATAATACCCTAGCACTAATCACCTTAGAATGCCAGAAAATGTTCTGTAGATCTTTAGTTTGCAGCCAGATTTCCTTTTTGTCATGGAAACTGTATGGCACTTTAATTCTCACATTTTTGCATACTTTGGTAAGTCTATCAATATGTGCCATCAGCATCTGAAGCATGTTTCACAATGGCAGCCCAGAGGCTCTCAGATGGCCTAATGTGGGGAGGTACAGAGTAGACGTAGCATCCTTTGAGTCACTGGCACTGCCTGAATTGCAGGTTGGCTGTTTCTTAAACTTTTGAGCATTTTGGTTGAATGGAATTAATTATTGACTCAGAAAATAAGTGATGAACCAGCAGTTTGTTATCCTTATTGAAACTCTTATCACCTTAGATGCGGCTGCTATACACCCATCTGTCTCAACCGTTCAATAATGATTGCAACATGGTTGATCGATAATCCAAAATTGGACTGTATACAAAATATAGCATTAATTTCTTGTAGGTCAACTAAAGTTCTGGTAACTAATACTTGAGTTTTAGGCTAGAGCCATCTGAGATGTCATATCCAAGCTGGCTGAGTTTCCATTGAAATTATGGAAAGTTGCTTGTTGCATGTCTTGTCAGGTCAAAGGAGATACTGATCTCTTCATAATTGATGAAGTGGGGAAAATGGAGTTATTCAGTTCATCGTTCTTTCCTGCTGTCCTAAAAGTTCTAGAATCCAATATACCAGTCTTGGTAACCGTACCAATACCAAAGTTTGGCCGTGACATACCAGGAGGTATTTTTCTTATTCATTTTCATTTCCTGTTTCATCAGCTAGGTTCCTGTCAGAAAATCTATCCCTGAGTCTAACGTGTAATTTTCCTTCTGTATTCAATTTAGTACTATTTAATTCTATTTTTACTTATCTCGTATCTCTTTGCACAGTTGCAAGATTGAAGAATCATTTAGGAGCAACATTATTCACATTGAACTCAAGCAACAGGGATGCAATCAAAGAACAGATTTATGCACAACTAGTGGACTTGCTACAAAAGTGCTAGGTATCTCCAAATAATGAATGGTACTCATACAATTCTTGAATGGTTTACTTGTGATCAGCCTTTTGAATACATAATTGCCTCTTCTCTGCCAGAAATGTTGGTCTGAGATTGCTCTGCTCTTTTGAAGCCTTTTGCTTCAGGGGAGGAGCGACATTAATCTACTTGGCAGGTATTCATGATTACAGATCTTTTGTTTGAATCGGTTGGAATCTCAACCATATAACGTTCGGTTATGTTTCTTGTCATGAAATGTGGTAGTTCCACAAGTCCCGGTAACATTTTTCTTGTTTTCGTCGCTGCTCAGCTGTTTCAAATGTCTCTTTACCCCCTTTTTTATTTTGTATGATAATCCAGGAACCTTGATTCAAATTTAACTCTGATGTAAAAATTGAATTAGAATTGGCAGGATCCTAGGGATTTTAAAAATCAGATCGAACCATTAAAACTGATCGAATTGACTGGAAAAATCAAAAATGCCAATTCTTACATCTTACAATACGATTTCGGTTTCGGCCTCTGAGAAATTCAATTTTTGGGAGTGCCTCAATAGGCTGATCATGAGGCAGAAATTGTTACAGATTGAACAGTGGAAAGAACCATACTGATTAATATCGATTTTTAAACACATTTTCAATACATGTTTGGCGTGGATTCCTCTCTCTCCCCACCAACGCCCCCCTTCTTCTCCTCTTCACCACAACAGCACCACCCTTCTCACCACAACCAAGACAAGTGTAGGCCACAGTAGCAGTCAGCATTCTCCACTCCCCAATTTAGAAATACAGAAGTTAAAGCATCAAAGAGGTTCAGAAAATGTACTCAGAGCTCAAAGGCGAGGTGAAGCATTGGATCAAGGCTACCGATGTGTTCCTTGTTCTTCTCTACAACAATTATCGACTTTGTGATCAGAACTTTCTTTTCCTCTCCTAGGCTACCAATCTCTCTATCATGGATATGCAATTGGCCAATCGCTGCCTTCAATCCTTCATCCTATCACTAGGTACACTCGTCTGATTGTATTTAGGTCAGTACTGGGACTTCTGAAATTGGATTTAGTCCAAGACCAAACCAAATCAGATCAATATGAAACACATTATCAAAACCTTTACCGTTCGGTATCTGTCTCAACCCCAAATATCTGCGGTCCTGAATTTAACCAAAACCGATTGTGACCGATTGTTTGACAACCCTAGCGAAAGCTGAATCTAACTATATTCAATTGCCAAAACCCTTTTTTTTTTTTTCTTGGTAAAGATTTTCAAAACCCATTTAAAAGGAAATAGCAATGAATGAACTACTAGGGTCTCAGTTTCTACCCTTGTTTTTTATTTTAGGTAAGAAAGCGTAGAAAATCAATGAAATTTACGACCAACTTGACCGATCGAAGACGAGTTTGAGCAGAATCCGGGTCTGCCTGTACTTGAAAAGTAATCAAGTTCTTTCTCCCTGTCCGCCCAACTGGACCAATCGATTTCATGAGCCTCTATGGCCCTAGCAACTTGAGCTTCGATGTTCATTCTCGAATGGGAATGGTTGATAACCGTCATCTTCCTTAATTGCTTAGTCAAAGAAGCTACCTCTTCATCCTTCATCGCGGCAGAAGCATGGAACACTTCAACTTGATCCAACAGCCTTTCCACCCGGTCATATGCTTCTGCGAGGTAGGATGAGACCTACACAATAAGAGAGAGAGAGAGAGTTGACAACAAAGCATAATGCTACCCAAGCAAGAGTTTGCCTCCCGTTTTGGCATAGCGCATTCACGGCCATGTCCTCTATAGCCAGACAATCCCCGAGGAAAATGGTATGTACGACCCAGAAGCTAGCCATGAAGTCCTCACTGAAAACCGAACATTCGTCGAAAGTCACAACTGTTGGTTCCAATCGTCAAGGGCCACACAGTCACCCCTAACTTCGGCTGCCTCTACTGTGCGATCTCTTTAGGCGTGAGCACCCGTGTCATGGGAGTGTGATCCCCGATCGGATTACTGCGAGGTCCCGATCCTCCCAAAGGTCACTCGAATTCCCCTGCACGACCCAAAGACTCGCCAAGAACAGGCTGATCCCTTAGAGGGCTCCTTTGCCTCACATGTGGGCAAATCCTCGACGGGGAGCAAAGAATCTCTGTGGGGAGAATCACTCCTAATGCCAACCTCGGTGAGTATAGGACGAGTGGCGAGCTCAGCCGAATCGACTTAGGCAGCCGACAGAGCGACATCATCCTCAGAACTTGTGGCAACTTCTGTCTCAGTAGTTTGAAAAGCGAGTGGATAATGGGGTGGCCTTAGCCCTTCTCCTTTTTCGACGCCTCTCAAGAGGGCAGTCGGCATCTTCCATTTTCACCTCCACTTTGCACTTCCTTCTCTCTCTGCGCTCCTCCCGTCTCCAATTGTGAGCTTCATAGGTGGCAAAGGTTGCCTAAATCAAGTGATGGTTGAGTGACGCTGCAGTCCAAATGAGTGAATTAGCTCACAAAAAAGCAAGGAAAAGAAAAGTTACTGAGACAAATCACCTAAACTCAAGCCGTGCCAAGCAAGAAAATTGTCATCTCCTAGCTCGGTGGTGTTGATGACACGACCAGAGCCCATTAACACTAGGAAAATCCGTTCATCTGGAGCCGTTAGAGTAGGCCAAATGTTCACAGGGGCAATGTCTAGCTTGTACCAATTGTTGCCGATTAGTAACCTCTCGAAACCAGAGGCAAAAAAGAATTGGGTTTTCCATCCCTTGATAAAGGAGGGGTTCTGTCACGCCTCATTCACATAGAACCGGATCGGTGACCGGGTTCCCTCCGGGTGACCCAAAACCACCAGGATCATCAAACACAGTAACCACAATACAGCAAGCCACAAGTAATCATGAAATATAATATTCTAGCTCAGCAGAAGTCTTGTCATAAATGATTAACTATAATTTCTCATATACTCTTGATACCCAAATTGTTATACATAAAGTATTTACATGTGAGCCTATAGGCATGATATTTACATAAGAAATAGAAATTTAACTATTGAGAGCACAAAGGAAAAATGTACCAAAAGAATCAAAAGAGTACAGTAGATGGAATCTGTCACTGTTGCCTTGCAACACACGAGGGGTGAGCTCACTAGCTCAGTAAATGGAAAGAAAGACGCACACACACAATCACAATCAAATGATGCTATATGCATGAGATTTATTTTATTCCTATTCACCTAACAAATCATTACTATGTCATAGATAACGTGCTACTCACAACCATAGTGCGCGTATGCCTCGGGTTCGAGACGCATTCTCCATCCTATGATACGCCCATAGGGTTGTCAGAGAAGACTCATCGTGAGCACTCGGAAAAGTAAATCGTGGTCGAACCACAGTAAAAATGTAAATGGTAGCCGAACTACAACATAAAAGTAAATCGTGGCCGAACCACAGTAGAAATTAAAAGCAGTACGATTGACCCTCTAAATATATTACCAAAGTTTCCAACTGTCCTAATGATCAGCTAGGCATACTTCCAACCACCACGGCGGTTCACGACCGATGCTTCCTCCCAGTGATAACCCAATATATAAACCCCTGTTGGGAAGAGTCGTAGCATGAGGGAATATGAAATCCTAACCACATGCTCCTACATGAGATAGTACAACTGCATAGTACTTTCGTGTCCCATTCCATAGTATATCAATATATTTGTTTCCAAGCTGACTACGGCATCTAATCTAGAAATCTCACACATGTTCGGCCAATCGGCACCATAACCATCATATGATAAATCCATTCTCAATATTTTCAAACAAATAACATGCATTTAGAAATTTAAGATACAACATGTTCAGTTCTAAATGCGTCATTCATACATCAAACATATGCATGAGAATGGCAATCGGAATGTCAATATAGTTTAAATGGCAATCGGAATGTCAATATAGTCTATGAATATATAGGATGCCAAAAATACTCCAAATATTAAGATCAAAGTCCTCTCCCCACTTACCTATTCTTGTAGAAGAATGTACACTCGCAGTATGGGTAAGATCCGGAGTGAGAAAATGAATTTCTCGAAACCTAGCATAGATAAGGAGTTTAGAAATAAGTCCAATTCAGGTCTATAAATGATTTAAGATATGGTCATGACGCGTATAATAGTGTGAAGAAAGTTGTCGGTGAGTTTGGGTTCAATCGGAGCTCATTTGAGCTACAGGTGGGTCATACAAGTGGGTAGGGGAACCCACTTGTGCAAACTGTCAAGACCGGCGGGTCATACTGGTAGGTCTGGCATCCGTCGGTCCTACCCACCGGTAGACCCAGAGGAGACAGGCGGGTCACACTAATAGGTGTGGCACCCACCGGTCCTACCCACCTGTTGAGTTAGAATCTCAGGGAAGACAGGTGGGTCACACTGGTAGGTGTGGCACCCGTTGGTCCTACCTACCGGTATTCCTTTGGTTTTGTTGTTTTCCTTCTTTCTTCCATTCTAACTCTTGAAAACCTAATAGGGTGGTTCCCACTTCATTTCCCACACAGTCTAAGCATCATCTACTTTTTTGTCCCATGGATCTAAGCCATTAACAAGATTTGGGGAAAGTAATCATACCTTAACTTAAAAAACCCCAAATCTTGGGATTTCTCCTCCCAACTCAAATGCCACTTTAATAACTCTCAAATCCTTGTTTTCTTTCTTAAATCCTTTAAGGAAATCACATAATGATTTCATTATTCCCTAGATTCAACCATACACACAAGGGTTTCATCATATCTCAAGGGTTTATGACGTTACTTACCTTAAAGTGTAGATCTCAAGACAGCGGTGAAGATACCGGCAGCAAAAAGGTAAGGCGTGGCCACGAGATCCAAGGGAGAAGCCTCTTACCTCTTCCTTCTCTCCTTCTTCTTCTTTTCTCCCTCTTCTTTACTTCACTTACCAAACTTTGCTGAAAACCATATATGAGGGAGATATATATATATATATATATAAAGCTATTTATACCCTAGTATCATAAATATCTTCTAAGGCTTGTTTGGTTTTGCCCATTTATGGACCAAAACACATTAAATCGGGTTTTCGGGTGAAGTAGCCGACATCATCGGACATGCAAGACCTCATTATTACGAGAAGGTAGAAATACACGTGCTAATCCAAGTCAGGCATGCTGGGGTCCACGTTACCCCAACAGGTGGGTCACACTAGTGGGTCTCGCACCTACCAGTGACACCCACCAGTTGGTCAAACAAGCCAACCTTGCTGTATTTTGGAGAAAAACGGAGTCTTAACATGTGCCTTACTCTGGCCACATGTTATGGACCAAGTTCCTATCATTCAAATACAATAACGTACCTTTCCTATTCATACATGGCCTTGTGATACTGCAAGGGCACGGCTTAGGCATGTGAATCTCTTCGGGTACTGGCTCAATCGTATCCGACCACCCGCATTTGACGTACCATAAGGCACCAGCATCAACCCGTTTCGATTCGGACCCTACAAAACCAAACCAAACCAACCGGTCAATAAACCTGGTTTAAAGAGTAGGGCTCTACAAGTTCCCTTCCACAACTCTAATTACTGAACGCTGGCTCAAGGCATACCAACCCCGTTGACAATCGAGCAAGTTCACGTAGAAACAAGCCAAAAAGAAACAAAAATATGTTGAATGGTCAAGGCCATCAACTAGAGCACAAAACCCAAGCAATTTGCACCAATCGTTTGGCTAAAGCTGAGAAGGACTAATGCTAAGATATACAAAGTCCAGCCCTGAAGAACTCCTCATACTAACACACGTCATATACTAGCGGCATATAGGCGAATTCGTCTCTCGATGGGACCCGCAGAAACACTGAGTTGGGTATATGGTGGCAGGATCGAATCCTAGCAAGGTCCTCTTCTTTCAGACAACAACGATAGTTCAAGGCTTCAAACCCCATACCCACAGAAGCAAAAGCAAGACCACTACCTCTCTGAACACCAGGGACAGCAGAATGAGAGTTTGTCCCTGTAGGCACCTTGACCTAAGCTGATGCTATAACAAAACCAGCACTACCCCCAGGTAGGCATCAATGACGTAGGAACGTAAGGCGCAAGAGCCGCCCTATAGATAGCAGAGATTGTCCTAGTTTCTACCTTCGGATCTTGATTGGAGGCCATCGATAGCGATAACGAATTAAAAACCAAAGAAAATGAAGGGAGAAGCAAGGAAAGAAGAAACTTATTGGAAAACAAATAAACCCAACAAGGGAAGAGAGCGTGATGAAAACGGCGACAGCCCTGGAGAAGAAGAGCCTACAAAAGTCACAGATAGCAAGAAGGGAGGGCGATGGTGGAACAGTAAGCTCTCAAAGTAGTGAGGAAGAAGAAACAAAGGAAATGAATAGTGAAGGACCTTGAAAAAGATGCTTCTCACCCTCCTAAAAGAGAATAGCATTTAATGTCGAACCAATGAAAATACTTCCATCATAGAAAAGAGGCATGAACCAGATCAACTGAGCATGTCAGTTCAAGCCCCCCAGCGTCAGGTTGGCGTCAGGTTGGCATCAGGGGCACCGACACGACAACTCCTCATTCATCAACCCGTCATAGAGGCGTATTTTCAATCATTAAAAGTTGCCATCATTTCAGTATGACCCCCAAAAAATCCGCAGCATTATAATGGATAAAGGAAGTATTGATTAGGGAAGCAAAGGTTTGCCACGTTTAGGCGATTACCCTTCCTACATGGCAGTGCTCGAGCATAATGAGAACAAGCCACGGCATCGACCATGAGATAATCAAGGCCCAAGATACTCCGATCGACTGCAAGCAGCTCAATAGGAGTGGGGGGCAATCTATTATTGCAAAATATAGTCAAAAGCATACCAAACAAGCCGAGTGAGAGAAAACCCTAGAAGGCACCGATGCAGGCCTAGACAAGTGGCCCAAGCCCATCAATCCGTTCGATTAGAAGTAGACCTATTTTACGAGGAAAGTTTCGGTTACCAAAAGGCTTAGCAAGTACCAGCATGTCACATCGCGAATATTCTACCAAGCAGCCATTTGAATCACAACGGGCCAAATAACAACAATCCCCTTGGCCTAATGGTATAGGACACATATATGAGTAGAGATAAGTAGCCCAGTAAGGAGACCACCCAACTCAAGCTGCTCGGCCTGAAGCTCCAACGAGTTCCCTTCTCCTCGCCAAGTCTAGCGCTTGGGTTGCAAGACATGAGCCAATCCTAGTCCAAAAAGGACTCTCAAAGGAATATCGAATCTTCCCTAAAAGGAAGATTATCTTGTCATATTCCTCGAGATATGACCAATACATGGAGTTCCCATAACTGGGATGTCCTCCATAGTCACCTTCTTGTTACAACTCTAGCCATATCCAGTGTCACACCCCGTTCACACAGAACCGGACCGGTGACAGGGATAACTTCGGTTAACCCAAACCTACTAGGATCATCTGATACAGTATCCAACCACAGCATACACACAACTAAGAAAATGTTCGACAGTTCAGCAAAAGACTTAATTTACCTGTAAATATCTCCATTATACTTGATACCCAAATTGTAGTACATAGTTAAGTACATATGGGCCCGCAGGCATGATATTTACACAAAAAGAATACAATTTACATATCAAGTATACAAAAGGGATCATAAAAAATAATTAAAGAGTAAAGCTCAGCTCAGTGTCAAAACTGCGGTCCCACAGCACAGCCCTCGCACAAGCAATCCGTGCCATGCTCTAATTCCTCAGGGACCCACCAATCCTCTTCAGGGAATTCAACTGTGTGGCCCGACCCTTGCTCTTCAGGTTGATGACCTGCAAAATCCTCTAAAAGGGGTGCACACGTGGGATGAGCTCACTAGCTCAGTAAGTGAAAAGAAGGACCACACAGCAGTCCACACAACCATCACAACCATATGCACTATATGCTATGCAATACATTTTTAATCACATCCACCTAAGCAACATTACTAAGTCTTTGGTTTAGTGCTACTACAACCACAGTGCGCGTATACTCCGGGTACGAGCCACAAACTCCATCCCGCGATACGCCCATAGGGCTGTCGGAGAAGGCCCACCGTGAGTACTCTGAAAAGTAAAACATGCCGACCACCGGCTCTCAACATAAAAGTAAATGACAGAAAACAAAGGTGTTGACTCCAGCAATTTAAAAACAGTATGATTGGCCCTCTTGAATATACCTCCGAGGTTGCCGACTGTCCTAATGATCAGCCGGGCGTATGTCTAACCGCCACAGTGACCCGACAACCGCAACCGTAACCACTGCTTCCCGCCAAATGGTAACCCAACACCTCAACCCCTATTGGGAAGGGTCGTAGCACGGGAAGATGATAATTCTACACCGCATGCTCCTATATGATATAGTACGATTGCATAGTGCCTCCGCGTCCCATTCCACGAGCCACCATTGCACTCGTTTCCAAGCCGACTACGGCATCTAGTCTATTAATGCATTATGCACAATGATGTCAACATTTATTATATAAATACATCACTATTTGACATTGAGAAAATAAACACAACACGCATGGCATAAAAATATGAGGATGGCTAAGCTACATAGCATTTGCATGATGACATGGCTAGTCTAGATACAATTAAATGAATACCAAACAAGCCTTGAAATAAGGTCAAACCTACTCTCCCCACTTACCTGTAGTGTACAAAGATTCATGCCCGGTACGAGTGAGATCCGGTGCGAGAAGCGTAAGTTTTGGTGAACCTATCATAAGTGAACGGGGTTAGCATTTTGTCACTTTGGGGTCAAAACTAACAAGATTTGATGACAAAATCATGTTTAGAATCCTAAAATAAGGTCGCACTTCCGTTTTGGGTCCGTTCGGACATAAAAAACACGTTGGGAGTCTCTCGGGTGGGTCAGACAGCCCACCTGTCTTGACCCACCAGTCATGACCAGCGGGTAGGTCAACCCACCGGTCCTGACCCATCGGTCATGACCGGCGGATAGGTCGGCCCGTCAATCGGCCCACCGGTTGGGCCCTCCAGTTGGCCCCGAGGGCCTGTTAAGACTAACGGGCAGGTCGGCCCGTCGGTAGGGCCCATCGGTAGGGGCCGTCGGTTGGCCCTGGTAAGATCGGCGGGCAGGTTGGCCCATCGGTCGGCCAACCGATAGGGCCCGTCGGTTGGCCCCGAGGGCCTGCCCTTTCAGGCGGGTGCCCTCAGGCGGGCCATTTAGCCCACCGGTCTTGGCGGAAAAATGCCATTTTTCCCCAAAACCTTCCCCAACCTTTGGGGAATCAAATGGGGTTTTTTCAAACCCATTCTCCACACATTCAAAGTCTCATAAGATGGTTCTAACCTAGATCTAGGTTAGATTTAAGGAATTGAAGCCATCTTACCTTCTTTGCTCAAGAACTCGTTCAAAAACTCCAAAATCACTTCAAATCACCAATGCTCCTCCAACCGTGGAAACACTTCTTCAAATCCTTCAAAATCAACACATAAACCATCTATTAGACCTTAGATTCATCATCTCAAGGGGGATTTACGAGACCTCAAGAAACACTACCCAAATCAAGGGTTTTACTTGGGTATGGTGAAAGTTTAGGGAATATAGCCTTCGCTCACCTCTAAACGCAGATCTCGCATTGGGGATCACTCTTTCGACGTCGGAATGGGAAGATCAAGCCTTGGCGCCGCTTAAATCCATTCCTTCTTCCTCTTCCTCCCCTTTCTTCTTCTCCGTTCTCTTTTCTCCCTACTTTTCTCTCTCCTCTTTACTCTTTTCACCAACCACCCGAATGGCATAAATAAAAAAATGAAAAACTCATAAATGCTATTTATACTTTCTAAAACAACTAAGAAACCACATGGGTGGGTCACTCAGGTGGGCGGATGCACCCACCTGTGACCGCCCACCTGAGGGCCGAAAATTGGCCAACAAGTGGGATTTTGATGAAATTCGACTCTCGACACGAATCTCACTCTCGGCATAAGGTATATTATAAGTATGCGCTTTAGGATACGGCTACATACCTGCTTTATCCGTACATGGCCTTATAATATGTGCATGTACACGGCTTGGGTACACCCGTCTCCTCTGGCACTAACTAGGACTTGTCCAGCCAACCAGTGTTCAAAGTTACCCTTGCCATCATGGTCCATAAGGAACCTGCCTTAATCCTCTCCGGTTCAGGTCCTGCATGGTTAAACTGGGTCAACCGTGTAATTAGACCGGATTTAAAAAGTAGGGTATCACATTTACCCCCCCTTTCTGAAAATTTCGTCCTCAAAATTGGCAGACCTGGTTGTTCGAAAAGATGAGGGTACTTGGCTTGGATTTCATTCTCTTTCTCCCAAGATGCTTCTTCAAGTGAATGATTAGCCCATCGCACCTTTACGAAGGAAATGGAGTGGTTGAGAAGGGTTTTCACCTTCCGATCTAAGATTTCAGCTGGCTGCTCTGTATATGTCATATCCGCTTCGAGGTATTCTGGTTCCATGGGTAATACATGAGATGGATCATGGACGTATCACTTCAGCATGGATACATGGAATACGTTATGAACATTCCCGAGTGAAGGTGGCAAAGCAAGCATGTAGGCCACTGAGCCAACCCGAGCTAAGATCTCAAATGGGCCAATGTATCTCGGGCTCAACTTTCCCTTTCTATGAAACCTTTGCAACCCTTTTGTAGGAGAGATCTTAAGAAACACCTTTTCTCCTGGCTGAAATTCAATGTCTTTCCTGCGGTTGTCCGCATTGCTCTTTTTACGTGACTGAGCTGCTTTAATCCTTTCCCGAATAACATCGACCTTGTCACAAGTCATCTGTATCATTTCTGGTCCTATTCGCCTACCTCATCCCAATACAGAGGAGTCCTGCACTTCCTACCATATAATGCCTCATACGGAGCCATCCCAATCGTAGCTTGGTAACTGTTGTTATAGAAAAACTCCATAAGGGGTATATAATCTTCCCAACTACCACACATTTCCATTGCACATGCCCTGAGCATGTCTTCCAATATCTGTATGGTTCGCTCCGACTGACCATCTGTCTATGGGTGGAAAGCAGTACTCAAATTCAATTGTGATCCCAAGGCATGCTGGAAGCTTTTTCAAAATCTGGAAGTGAACCTTGGGTCCCTATCTGATACAATGCTCACTGGCACTCCATGCAAGCGCACTATGTTATCCATATAAAGTTGTGCTAATTTGGCCATAGAGAACTTGGTCTTGATGGGAATGAAATGAGCAATCTTAGTAAGCCGATCAACGATCACCCATATCGCATCCATTCCCTTAGGTGTGCATGGTAATCCAGTGACAAAGTCCATTGTAATCCTGTCCCACTTCCAGTCTGGTACTGGGAGTGGCTGAAGAGTACCATAAGGTCGATGCCTCTTAGCTTTTACTTTCTGGCATGTAAGACAAGTCGCCACATACAGGGCTATCGTGATTCTCATGCTTGGCTACCAGTATTTTTATTTAAGGTCCTTATACATCTTTGTACTTCCTGGGTGGAGTGAGTACTCAGAGCTATGTGCTTCCCACACTATCTTGTCTTGTATATCCAAATCATCGGGCACACACAATTTGCCTCGAAACAATAATGCCCCATCGCTGGCTAAAACAAAATCAGGGTCGTTTATTGTTTGATCTTGAACCTTAACTCTGATCCGCTGCAATTCAGGATCCAAAGGTTGTTTCATTATCACCTCTTGTCTAATAGTCGGATGCACCTGTAAAGTAGCTAGTGATACAGTCAACCATTTAAGGTTTTCTAGTTGATATTCAAGCTCTAAGGTTGCTCCTTCATATAGGAGGGTTTCATCCATTAGCGTCGTTTCTTGCACGAGTGGTGGGCTGACCGTTAAATATGAGAGTGATACAGTCTGTGCCTTCCGACTCAACGCATCTACCACTACATTAGCCTTGCCAGGATGATACTGAATGTTGTAGTCATAATCCTTCATGAGCTCAAGCCATCTCCTCTGCCTCATGTTGAAATCTTTCTGGGTGAAAAAATACTTAAGGCTTTTGTGATCACTATATATCTCGCACTTCTCCCCATACAAATAATGTCACCAAATCTTTAGGGCAAAGATGACTGCGGCTAATTCCAAGTCATGAGTGGGGTAGTTCTTCTCATATTCCTTTAGTTGTCGGGATGCATACGCTATTACCTTGCCACGTTGCATGAGGACACAACCCAACCCAACCTTAGAAGTATCGGTGTAGACTGTCATTCCACCTGTGCCTTCAGGAATGGTCAACACAAGGGCCGACACCAACCTCTTCTTCAATTCCTGAAAAATCTTCTCACATTCCTCTACCCAGTCAAATTTCACACTCTTTTTGGTTAATTTAGTCATTGGTACTGAGATTCGAGCAAAACTCTCAATGAAGCGCCGGTAGTACCCAGCCAAACCTAAGAAACTTCGAATTTCAGTAACATTCTTAGGGCTTTCCCATTCTACTACCACTTTCACCTTGTCAGGATCCACCTTGATTCTGGCCTTAGACACTACGTGTCCCAGGAATCCAACTTGCTCAAGCCAAAACTCACATTTACTGTATTTGGCGAACAATTATTGTTCTCGCAGCCTCTGTAATACCATCCTCAATTTTTGAGTGTGCTCCTCTTCTGTCTTAGAGTAGCTCAAGATGTCATCAATAAAAATAATTACCCATTTATCGAGGACATCGTGAAATACTCAATTCATTAAATCCATGAAAGCTGCCGGTGCATTGGTTAACCCAAAAGATAACACTAGGAACTCCTAGTGACCATACCGAGTCCTGAATGTTGTCTTGGGTATGTCGCTGCTCTTTATCTTGAGTTGATAATAGCCTGATCTAAGGTCTATCTTTGAAAATACCCTTGCACCCTGTAGTTGGTCAAACAAATCATCAATGTGTGGCAATGGGTACCGATTCTTAATGGTTAGCTTATTCAATTCCCGATAATCAATACACATACGCAAGCTGCCATCCTTCTTCTTGACAAACAATACTGGGGCACCCCAAGGTGAAACACTTGGGCGAATAAACCCCTTCTCCAACAATTCTTGCAACTGAATCTGCAACTCCTTCAGTTCGGCTGGTGCCATCCAGTATGGGGCTTTAGACACTGGAGCTGCTCCAGGAACCAAGTCTATGGCAAACTCCAACTCTCTATCAGGCGGTAAATGCATCAGATCATCTGGAAAGACGTCGAGAAACTCTTTAACCACCTTTACCTCTTCTAGAGGTGTAATCCTTGCATCAACATCAAGTGCCGATGCTAAGTAGCCCTGACATCCACTCTCCAACAACTTTACCGCTTGAAGGGCGGAGACGAGGACCTTTCTCGCCCGTTTCATTTTATCTGTCACCCTGATTAATTTTTCAGCACACATCACATTAGCCCGATGGGCCGATAACCAATTCATGCCCAGTATAACGTCAAAATTCTGCATATTGAACTTAATGAGTTGTGCATCCAATTTCTTCCCACTGATTTCCACTGGGCACGGTCCATACACCTCCTTCAACTGTGTAACTTTACCAGTAGGCATACTAACAATCATCCCATGGTCTAGGGTCCTGGGTGGCATACCAAGTTTCTCAGCAAATCTCTTAGATACGAATGAATGTGTAGCTCCTAAATCGAATAAGACATAGGTTGGTATGCACGATATAGATAGGACACCTAGTGTAACAATGCATATAATTTCAGCAGGTCATCAATAGATAACATAAGGAATTTCTTAAATTTAGAATGTACCTGCTACCACCTTCATGTTGGCCTCAGCTTCCTCAGCTGATAGGGCATTAATCCTTCCCTGCGGTTGATTCCCCCGAGTTAAGGGGGGTCGGTACGCAGAGGGCTAACTGGAGGGCAAGGCTAGTCTGACCCGACAGTCCGTAGCATAGTGCCCATAGGAATGGCAGTTAAAGCAAAGGATATGTGATGTCGAAAATGGGGCAGGGCCCCTCTGTAGTTGACCCGCTATAGATGGAGGTCGAGGCGGCCTTGGGCCTGTAGGCACCGTACTAGTGTTCGGGCCGAAAGATGTAGAGCCCGAACCACCAGTTGGTCGAGGAGGGTAGCCAGATGGCCTATAGGGTTGTCTATATGTAGGCCCAGAACTATAAGACCCACGGTACGCCTTGGAGGAGTTGCCCATGTCCGGAAATGGATTTGACCTCTTCCACAACCCTGGTATGAGGGACTGTTCTCCCTTCTGCTTATCTTCCATGATCTTGGCCTTCTGCACAATCTGGCCATAGTCTATCAAATCTAAGACCTCAAGTACAGACCCAATGGACGCCTTTAGGCCCTTCAGAAATCTTGCAGCCTTTTCTTCAGCTGTCCGCATATGCCTAGGGGCAAAATGGAACAAGCTCTCAAACTGCTGCTGATACTCAAGGATAGTCTTACTCCCTTGAGTTAAGGCCATAAATTCCGTCTCCTTACAATCCCTGAAGCTACGTGGGTAATGATTGGCCAAGAACAATTCCTTGAACTGTTCCCAGGTGGGTTCCGGATGTGCGGCCAACAATATGGGCTTGGAGGCTTGCCACCAAGAGTTGGCCTCCTTCTTGAGTTGCAACCCCGCACAAATAAGTTTCTGTGCTTCAGTGCACTCAATCACCTCAAATATCTTCTCCAACTCTTGGATCCACTGGTCCGGCTCCAGAGGATCACTCCCCACCTTAGAGAATACAGGTGGCAAGTTCCTCTTGAATGACTCCACTACCTTTGATATATTATTCATCGGTGGGTAATTGGGAGCATAAGCTGGATAGTAAGGGTATGGAGGGGGCACCACATACGGAGGAACGCTGAATGGCGGAATTGGAGGTGTACCTCCCACTTATGGCCCCGTACTAGACCCTACAGGCAGGTCCTGTGGAGTAAGTATCCGGGGAGGTTGACCTGTTTGTGAAAGGTCTAGCTATTGCTGTATAGCAACTATAAATGCTTGTTGTTGCTGAAGCATTTGTTGTTGGAAAACCTGTTGTGACTGTTGAATTATGGTAGCAACATCCCCCGGAGTAATGACCGGTGGAGGGGGAAGTGTAGTCACAGGTGGGTCCCCTTGTGCCACACCCTGACCAAAGGTCTCTGGAGGTTGTGGAAGTGGGGTTTGCCCCACAAAACGAGACCTCCTAGGATTCAATGGTCGACTGATCGGACGAGGACCGCGCGAGGTACCTCTTGCATTGCTTCCGGATCTAGTACGTATCATCATATCCTTGCACCTGGACCATACCATACACCACATTGGTTAAGCAGCTTATAATTTATATCGGCACATAATCATATGCCAACACACAGGGTATTATAGTGGATGATGTTTTGCAACTAGCCATAACTTACTCCCGAAAATACAATGCTAGTGCTTCAACAAGTAGTACGATGGTCCCACCCGACAATATGGTGCTAGCCACACACACTTTTTTTTTCAGGTATATCATTATACTAATAATAATAATAATACCCCCACTTTTTGCCCCCTTTTTTTTCAAGTTTTCTCTCAACCGGCGAGCTGCCATCGGCGGGCAGGTTGGCCCGCCAGTCCGACCCGAGCGAAAATACGAACAGGGCTTTTAAGCCCCTGTTCCTCATTTGTTCCTCCCATTCCTTCCTCACTCTCTCTCTCTCTCTCTCTCTCTCACAGGCGATTTTTGAGAGCTCCTTGACGCTTCCACTAGCAATCTCACTCAACGATCTGGCGATTTTGGGAAGATTCAACTCCTCCACTTACTAGTAAGTCTCTTCCCCATTTCTCCTTAGAACGTGTGCTTGGGAGGTAGAATCCATGTGTAGTCCTAAATCTCGATTCTTTTCTATGTTTCTTTCCATAGAACCATGATTTCATGATAATGTGATGTTTTCTTCATGATTTATTTCTAGTTTTAGGATTTACTTCTCAATTTTTTAGAGAAAACCCCAACCGCGCCCTAGTTTTCTCAAATTTGGGGCTTTCTTCAATCTCTGCTCTTTTCTTCCCAATTAATAACTCAAATGCAATGCCTTATGTTTGATTTGTACTTGACATATTGTAGAGATCATGGAAAGTCAGGTATGCTTGAAATCCCATCCCTTCCCATGAAAATCCATCTCTTTGTGTTGGGTTTCTTTGATTCTCTTTCACCTCAATATCATAATAGTAGATGTTTTTGCATATTCTAACGATGGAATTTCATCCATGAACATGTAAGACCTTACTTTACTCTATTGTGAGACTTTTCATTTTTCTTAGGTTGACCTTGCACATTGAGAATTGGGGTTTTTCTATCATTCCTTACTTACCATGCTTTATATGCCTTTTATCGTATTTCTGTTTTGCCATAATTTCTATCTTGTCACTGGCCATGCATTTCATCCATAGACTTTCTAGCATTCCTCACATGTCACATTTTGATTTGCAAGACTTGGGTTTTTTTGGGAGCTTCCTCTTATTGCTCACCCATTCTTTCTCCTCTTTTCTTGCCAGGATGTCATCTCGCAAAGGCAAAGAGCCCGCATCCTCTGGCACTCGGCGTAAGACCACCGCTTTCAAACGGAAGAGTGCGGGGACTAGTTCCCCAGCCCCTCGCACAAGACGACCCGAACCTGCCCCTATTGATCCTTCCGACTACGACGAGGAACTCTTCCGCTGTTCAGAGGCAGCAACCAACTGGCAGGCCTTCCTGAAGAGGTCTGTGATGATGGAGAAGACTGTGGTAGTTGACGACTTCCACAAGGTTCAACTTCAGGAGAGGTTCACCACACTGGGTTGGCAGTCCATCCTCCACCTAGAATGTCCGTGCTACGAGCAGCTGGTTCCCAGATTCTACTGCAACCTGGAGGTTTCCTACCAGTACGGAGAGTATGCGATAACTAGTATGGTGAAGGGGGTGGACATTCAGTTGACTGTGGACACCCTGGCTGGCATTTTGGGTATTTCTTCAGCAGGGCATTGTTTCTACAGTCCTCCCAGGAGTAAGCCCATGGGCCCATTCTTGAGTTCAGAGACACTGGACCACATCTATGAGACCATCTGTGGCAGTAGGGAGCGTCCGGATTCCGAGACATCATTTTACCCAGAGGTTCGTGTGTTTTCCCGTTTGGTCCAGTTCAACTTGCTCCCCAGAGGAGGTCACCGGAATCAGGTGGGCTTCATGGCAGCCTTCTTAGCCTTTTGCATTTATAGGGCCTTAGAGGGAGGTGTCGAGCACTTGTGCTTGCCTTATGTCATCCTCAAGACGATGGAGCACCATACCTCACACCCCGAGGACGGAGGGTTTCCATATGGTAGGATCCTCACTAGGATCTTTGAGTTCTTTGGGGTGGACCTAAGTGGTGAGGAGGGGAAGACTCCAGCTGACAAGTTCGACCGAGGAAACCTACTGAGGATGGGTCTCCACACACTCATGGATGTACCTCAGAGAGCAGGGGCTCAGGGGGGCAGGGACAGGGGAAATGCCCATAGGGAGGATGTTCACATGGAGGAGTCTAGTGAGGAGGATGAGGACTATGTTCCTCAGGGCGAGGAGGAGCCTCTTGACTCGAGGGATACTGATCCTGACTTCATAAGAGCTGCAGGCCCACAGCACAGAGCCCCACCACCTGAGAGTGGTACCTTTGATTTTGAGGGCATGATGACTACCATGAGGGCCTTGAAGGAAGGGCAAGATCAGCTGCTAAGGAGACTGGATGAGAGTGCTTCTAGGGAGGAAAACATCCTGGAGAGGCAGGCTACTTTAGAGAATTCCTTCCTCAAATTGGGCCAGGACTTGGATACAATGGCCAATGCCATTTCAGCAGATTTTACCCGACTTCGAAGGGATGTACAGCTGGTGAACTCGAGGTTTCACTACTACGACCGTCGGCTCAATGTTAACTCTAGACCTCAGGTGAACGGAGTAGTAGTATTGGACGATGACGATGATCTGTGAGGACTTCGCTCGTCCATCCACACCAGCTTCTCACCTGTTTCCATGTTGTTGATCCTTATATATTTCTTTTCTTTTCTCATTCTTTGTACTTTATCTGTAATTGGACTTATTTGTGGGGTGTTATATTTTGTTGGTGGTTTGTGGTGAATTTGTATGTTTGATAACTTGTGTAGTTTAGTTGTGGTGTCTTTTGTTACTTATGATCATTGATATATATATGTTGTTTATCAGGTGTTTGTATAAAAAATTTTTTGAAAATCTCGTTTTGCGCCGTTATGCTGCCGAAATTTCGTTAAACCCGTACTCGATGGGTTATGACATCAATTAATTAATCTTTCATTTTCTCTCATGCATGCCATTAATGCAATAACTAACTACAACCATTATTATTCCTTTATTTCTTTGGCTTTTAACTCTTTAAAGTTTTTATATTACCCAATCCCATTTCCTATTATAGATTCTATGGGGTCTACATGGTATGCTGTGAGTGAATAGAGCATCGCGCTCTGATACCACCGTTGTCACACCCCGTTCACACAGAACCAGACCGGTGACAGAGATAACTCCGGTTAACCCAAACCTGCCAGGATCATCTGATACAGTATCCAACCACAGGATATACACAACTAAGAAAATGTTCGACAGTTCAGCGGAAGACTTAATTTACCTATAAATATCTCCATTATACTTGATACCCAAATTGTAGTACATAGTTAAGTACATATGGGCCCACAGGCATGATATTTACACAAAAAGAATACAATTTACATATCAAGTATACAAAAGGGATCATCAAAAATAATCAAAGACTAAAGCTCAGCTCGGTGTCAAAACTGCGGTCCCGCAGCACAGCCCTCACACGAGCAATCCGTGCCGTGCTCTAATTCCTTGGGGACCCACCAATCCTCTTCAGGGAATTCAACTGTGGGGCCCGACCCTTGCTCTTCAGGTTGATGAGCTACAAAATCCTCTAAAAGGGGTGCACACGTGGGATGAGCTCACTAGCTCAGTAAGTGAAAAGAAGGACCACACAGCAGTCCACACAACAATCACAACCATATGTACTATATGCTATGCAATTCATTTTTAATCACATCCACCTAAGCAACATTACTAAGTCTTTGGTTTAGTGCTACTACAACCACAGTGAGCATATACTCCGGGTACGAGCCGCGAACTCCATCCCGCGATACGCTCATAGGGCTATCGGAGAAGGCCCACCATGAGTACTCGAAAAAGTAAAACATGCCGACCATCGGCTCTCAACATAAAAGTAAATGACAGAAAATAAAGGTGCTGACTCTAGCAATTTAAAAGCAGTACGATTGGCCCTCTTGAATATACCACCGGGGTTGCCGACTGTCCTAATGACCAGCCGGGCGTATGTCTAACCACCACAGTGACCCGACAACAACGACCACTGCTTCCCCCCAAATGGTAACCCAACACCTCAACCCCTGTTGGGAAGGGTCGTAGCACGGGAAGATGATAATCCTACCCCGCATGCTCCTATATGACATAGTACGATTGCATAGTGCCTCCGCGTCCCATTCCACGAGCCACCATTGCACTCGTTTCCAAGCCGACTACGGCATCTAGTCTATTAATGCATTATGCACAATGATGTCAAAATTCATCACATAAGCACATCACTATTTGACATTGAGAAAATAAACCAACACGCATGGCATAAAAATATGAGGATGGCTAAGCTACATAGCATTTGCATGATGACATGGCTAGTCTAGATACAATTAAATGAATGCCAAACAAGCCTTGAAACAAGGTCAAATGTCCTCTCCCCACTTACCTGTAGTGTACAAAGACTCACGCCTAGTACGGGTGAGATCCGGTGCGAGAAGCGTAAGTTTTGGTGAACCTATCATAAGTGAACGGGGTTAGTATTTCGCCACTTTGGGATCAAAACTAACAATATTTGATGACAAAATCACGTTTAGAATCCTAAAAGAAGGTCGCACATCCGTTTTGGGTCCGTTCGGACGTAGAAAACACGTTGGGAGTCTCTTGGGTGGGTCGGACAGCCCACCTGTCTTGACCCACCAGTCATGATCGGAGGCTAGGTCGACCCACCGGTCCTAACCCACCAGTCATAACTAGCGGGTAGGTCGGCCCACCGGTCGGCCCGTCGGTTGGGCCCTCCGATTGGCCCCGAGGGCCTGCTAAGACCGACAGGCAGGTTGGCCCGTTGGTAGGGCCCTCCGGTTGGCCCTGCTAAGATCGGCGGGCAGGTTGGCCCACCGGTTGGCCCGTCGATAGGGCCCACCGATTGGCCCCGAGGGCCTACCCTCTCAGGCGAGTGCCCTCAGGTGGGCCATTTGGCCCACCGGTCTTGGCGGGAAAATGCCATTTTCCCCAAAACCTTCCCCAACCTTTGGGGAATCAAATGGGGCTTTTCCAAACCCATTCTCCACACATTCAAAGTCTCATAAGATGGTTCTAACCTAGATCTAGGTTAGATTTAAGGAATGGAAGCCATCTTACGTTCTTTGCTCAAGAACTCGTTCAAAAACTCCAAAATCACTTCAAATCACCAATGCTCCTCCAACCGTGGAAACTCTTCTTCAAATCCTTCAAAATCAACACATAAACCATCTATTAAACCTTAGATTCATCATCTCAAGGGGGATTTACGAGACCTCAAGAAACACTACCCAAATCAAGGGTTTTACTTGGGTATGGTGAAAGTTTAGGGAATATAGCCTTCGCTCACTTCTAAACGCAGATCTCGCATTGGGGATCACTCTTCCGGCGTCGGAATGGGAAGATCAAGCCTTGACACCTCTTAAATCCATTCCTTCTTCCTCTTCCTCCCCTTTCTTCTTCTCCGTTCTCTTTTCTCCCTCCTTTTCTCTCTCCTCTTTACTCTTTTCACCAACCACCCGAATGGCATAAATAAAAAAATGAAAAACTCATAAATGTTATTTATACTTTCTAAAACAATTAAGGAACCACATGGGTGGGTCACTCAGGTGGGCATCCGCCCACCTGTGACCGCCCACCTGAGGGCCGAAAATTGGCCAACAAGTGGGATTTTGATGGAATTCGACTCTCGACATGAATCTCACTCTCGGCATAAGGTATATTATACGTATGCGCTTTAGGATACGGCTACATACCTGCTTTATCCGTACATGGCCTTATGATATGTGCATGTACACGGCTTGGGTACACCCGTCTCCTCTAGCACTGACTCGGACTTGTCCGGCCAACCGGTGTTCAAAGTTACCCTTGCCATCATGGTCCATAAGGAACCCACCTTAACCCTCTCTGGTTCGGGTATTGCATGGTTAAACCGGGTCAACCGTGTAATTAGACCGAGACAATGGACATGACACTGAAGACTGTAAGTCTTTGAAAAGGGAAATTGATGAGCTCATCAAGGTCGGATACCTCAACCAGTATTTGAAGCAGAAATATGGTGGGAACTGGGCCGAGCCGAGGAGAGATGAAGCCCAGCCGAGCCGTCCAAGGTCCCAGCCACGGACCGAGCTGTCACATACGACAACCAGCCCGTGGATCTGGCCATCCTAACAATCATGGGCGGACCTACGGTGGAATCAGTCAGAAAATCCAAAGCACACTCGTGGTACGTATGCATCACGGAACAACCTGTCAAAGCCCTCAAAACGGATCCACCCATTACTTTCTCTGACAGAGATCTGAAAGAGTTGAACTGGCCTCACAACAACGCTATCGTGATTCAATTAGTGGTGGCCAACCACCCTTTCCACAGGGTCGTAGTGGACACGGGAGCCTCCATTGAACTCATGTCATACGAAGCCTTCATAAAACTGGGGCTTGGCACTGGAACCTTAAAACCAACCTCAGGACCCTTGTACGGATTCTGAGGCATGCCAGATGAGCTAGAGGTAGTTGTTGACCTACCTATAACCATCGGACAAGGAGCTCAGACAGCCACAACCATGGTCTCTTTCATGGTCGCCAAGATTACCTCACCCTACAATGCAATCCTTGGCCGACCTGGTCTCAATGGTCTTGGGGCGATTGTGTCCACTAGGCACATGAAGGTCAAATTCCCAACCAGCAATGGAGTCGGAGAATGCAAGTCCAGTCAGAAGGAATCCCGGGAATGCTATGCCAACTTCATAAAATCTGTCAAAAAACCGTGCTCGAGCCTAGCATGTATGGTAGAAGTTGTTGATTGTAGAGATGAAAGCCTCTTGGCCCGAGCCGAACCAGTTAAACAGCAGCCTACAGTCCAAACCACTGAGGTCAGTTGACACTTTTATCAGTAGAGAGTTTTATCAGTAGATTGCCTTGAAATCCCATCGATTGGGTGTTAGTCTTGAAGATTTTGTACTATCAGCACCTTAGCAGTTATTCAATTTCAATCACGTAGCAGATTAGATTCTATTTTGAAGCAATGTATTTGTCCCAAGTGCATACAACACCTTAATATACTATGAAGCTTCTCGCAAATATCTGAATCTTCTAAGATTGTGTACAGCTCGGCAGCATCTAAGACCGAGCTCAAGCTCGGCACCACAAGACTAGACCCTAGTCTGGCGACTCAAAGACCTTAACCAATGAGGCACAAAGACCGTGCCACAGCTTGACAGCATCTAAGACCCAGCTCAAGCTCGGCAACACAAGACCAGACCCTAGTTTGGCGACCCAAAGACCTTAACCAATGAGGCACAAAGATCGGCCACCAGCTCGGCAGCATCTAGGACCGAGCTCAAGCTCGGCACCACAAGACCAGACCCTAGTCTAGCGACTCAAAGACCTTAACCAATGAGGCACAACGACGGGGCTCCAGCTCGGCAGCAACTAGACCGAGCTCAAGCTCGGCAACATAAGACTAGACCCTAGTTTGGCAACTCAAAGCCCTTACGAACTAAGGCATGCAAGCCCGAGCCCCGACTCGACACATCATGCCCTTACGCACTAAGGCATTCAAGACTAAGCACGGCTCGGGACCTCAAGACCTTAGGTTATCAAGCATGCAAGCCCCAGCCCTGACTCAGCACCACAAAAGACCTTAACGCAAGGCAAATCAAAAGATTGAGCCCCAGCTCAGCACCCCTATGGCTAGTCCAAGGCTTAACGCCTCAAGGCCACACTCAGACAGCTGCACTTGTCCTTATTCTTCCAAAAAATTACTCATTTCGGTCCATGCCCGAAGCACGAGAAAATAAAGAAAGAAGCACAAGAATACTGAGAGATGAAGACATAAAATAAAATTTTTCATTCTCCAACAATGGGAAAAAAGCCCTAAAAATACATCACTACCGAGGGAGACATCTACAGAAATATGGATCTATATATATGAGGCTAATCTTGGGGGGCTGATCCACGAGCCTAGCTCAGTACAAGAAAATCCTTCGAGCCGGATCACCTCTTCACCAACATCGATCGAGCCGCAGGGCTGCACTAGAGTAGCATGGACGGGAACGCGCCGCTCATAGTTCGTTAGATTGTCGCCTGGCATCTTACTCTGAAGGAACAAGATGACATCGTCCGAGCCGACCTAAAACGAAGAAATGTTAATGTCATCCAACCACTTCTGATAGGGCTAAGGGTTCAGCCACCTCGGTCGCCTCCAGCAACCTCCTGTTCTGGCTCTCTAGTTATCAACCCGACATCATTGGGATGGTCCTCCTCAGATCAGGCCATTTCTTCTCGACCCCCATAAAAGCACTTTTCCACCTTTTCCTTCGAACGAGCCACAGCCACGTCTTCGAACCGTTGAGCAGCCTTGGCTGAGAAAGTGAAGCATTGCATCTCGCATCGGATTAAATGCTCTAGCAGGTCGATTCAAACTGCTAGAGCTTGGGGCTGGTGATGAGGCAAAATATGTTACTTTCCTTAGCACGGATGAAGCATGTACGCAAAGCTGAACAGGATTGAGCTGCCACTTTGGCTTCCTTCAGGCCGTGGCCACCTCGGCCTTAATTAGGCCGCGCTATCAGCTCAGCCTCCATCAAGCCGTGCTGTACCCTCGGCCTATGGCTCGGCCTCCATCAAGCCGTGCTGTACCCTCGGCCTATGTTAAGCCACGCTGAACCTGTGCCTCCGTCAGGCCATGCTTTCACCTCGGCCTCCATCAGGCCGTGCTTCCACCTTGGCCTCCATCTTGTCGTGCTCTACCTCGGTCTCCGTCAGACCGTGTGCCACCTCGGCCTCCATCAGGCCATGCTTCCACCTCGGCCTTCATTTTGCCGTGCTAAACCTTGGCCTCCGTCAACCGTGCTCCACCTCAGCCTCAATCAGGCCGCGCTATATCCTCGACCTCTATTGGGTCGTGCTTCCACCTCAACCTCCATCAGGCCGTGCTTCACCTCAGCCTCCATCAGGCCGTGCTTCCACCTCGGCCTCCATCAGGCCGTGCTTCCACCTCGGCCTCTTTCAGGCCGTGCTGCCTCCTCGGCCCGACGTCCACAACAAGGTTTCCAGAAACTTCTTTTCGTCCACCCCTACATTCAAGGAACGTAATCCCTATTCCGAAGGACAGGACTCTATCCACTACACGTCATCATAGACGTCATACGGTTGGCCTTTCCGAGTTAAGAGGGGAATATTCCCAGAATCACAAAGCCACTATCCTTGAGGACTCCATGCCGAAACAAGACTCTTCACAATCGTCTCCCACTTGCCCTCCATCAGCAGCCTATAAATACCAAGGTAAGCCTCTATCATATGGGGGATTACTCACTTCTCTTTCTGGAAAAGCTCTCTTGAGCATCTGTTGTGGAAAGATCCAACTTAGGCATCGGAGAGTCCCCCGTCGGGTCAGCCCGGCTCTCCCCTGCCATCTCTTCTATGCAGGTCGGCCAAAGCACCAGGAACTGCAGGGAAGATCGTCCGGTCAAATTTTTCCGCATCAACAGGCACTCATGATTGTAGATCTTTTGTTAGAATTGGTTGAAATCTTAACCGTATAACTTGTGTGTTCTGTTCACCCGACCAAAGACACTGAAGAAAGAGCGGAATCCAAAGTACCCCGTATCTCCTCCGAGGAACAAGCTGGACCACTATCAGATTCTCAAGTATCCCCTCACCACTGAATCTGCCATGAAGAAAATAGAAGACACACACTTGTCTTCATTGTTGATGTTTGGGGAGATAAGAAGAAGATCAAAGATGCTGTGAAGAAGATGCATGACATCCAGACAAAGAAAGTCAACACTTTGATCAGACCCGATGGTACCAAGAAGGCATATGTGAGGTTGACTCCAGACTATGATGCTTTGGATGTTGCCAACAAGATTGGCATCATTTAAATGGAGATTTGATTTCATATTGGCTTGTTAATTGGAATTTGGAAATCTATGATAGTGCTAGAGAGATGCTAGGCATCTGCATTTTTCAATAGTTTCAGGTGTAGTTCAAGTTTTCAAAATTTTTTTACATGAACAAATTCTAAATTGATTGGATTTTTCTTTAAATTAAAAAAAAAAAAATTAATACTAATAATAATAATAATAATAAAAACCATGTGTGTTCTTTTATGTTTTTTGTCTTGAAATGTGGCAGTGCCACTAGTCTCGGTAGAATTTTTTGTTTTCGTCGCTGCACAGCTCTATCAAATTGTGGGTGGAGATTCAATCAAGACTGGCACAGAAGTGCACTCCCCAGTAATGGAATCACAAGTTCACTGCGAGGCATGGAATCAAGTATCGGTATTGGATCGGTCAGATCAGTTGTATTGGATCCGTATTGACTGAGACCGATCCTGATACCTGACCAATCCTGAGTCGAGTATTGGTATTGTCCTGGGTATTGGATACCAACCCGACCGATCAGTTAAAAAAAATTTAAACTTACTCATAAAGGACGAGAGAGAGAGAGAGAGAAAGAGATGCGGCTATGTCCCTGCTTCTGCCCTAAAACCTTCTTCTTCCTTTCGTTTGATACTGGCGATCGGCGATTCACAAGAAGACTAAAGGTTCGGTGGGACAGCAATTGCAACAACAGCCGACGATTGCAGGGGCAGTGACGGTGAGATCTCCCTTGCCCTATCTGTAGGGTGACTTGACTCCTTCAAAATTCAGATAAGCTCCAACTTACACCCAGGTGAAAAGGACTCTGGGTCCTGGGTGTATAAGCCGAAAGAGAATCCATGCACGCTGGGTCCTGGGTGTATATCTGAAAGAGAATCCATGCTCTCGGCTCTTCCATTGCATGTGCAATCAACGCTAAGTAAGATACAACTCTCCACAGATATGAGTTTTGTGACTTCCATTTGGTATTGGTAACGATCTCTCTGAGGTCGATCGGACAGTTGCTGCAGCTGCGCGGGGCTTAATATTATTTTCACAAATCAGGTGAGAAAGGAGAGATGCAGAATTCGTGAAGAATCAATAAACCGTGGAAGAAGAATTTGTAGAGAGAAATTTGGGGCTATGGATATGACTAAAGAAGACGCCGGTGATCGAAACCAAAAACAAAACGCAGTTGAAGGATTGAAGGGTAAATCATGCAAGGGATGTCTAAACTATTATTCGATTCTAAAATCCAAGAGCTCGGAATCCTATCTGTGTCGCCTGTGTTGGCAGAACCCTTCAACAAGTTCCCGGCTACATCATGGGAGAATCTGAGATGGAAGCTTTCAAAGACCGCTGGTGTTTCTGGGACACCATGGGGCAAGGGGTTTAGGAGTAGTTTTAGATTTTTTTTTTTTTTAAATTTGACTGATACTAGCCAATACCATGACCGAACCACGAAAACTGTACAATTTCTGATCCTTGACCAATCCGTATCATATCTGTTTTGACTGACCGATAGAGTTTTAAAACCCAAGGTATTTGCATATTAACCTTAAAGTGGGATGGTTCTTGGATATTTGCTATATTGATGGAGGTAGCAGAAAAGCTTGAGAAAGAAAGGCTCTCTTCTTTTTTCTTTGTTTTTTTTCTTCTTCTTGTTGAAGGATTGTTAAACTCAAAACAGCCTCTTTTAGAACAAAGGCAAGACTGCATATATGCCCCCACCAAGACCCTGCAGTGGTATAGCCTCGTCCCATGCCCTGGTTGTTCTTTTCATGTGAAAACGGATTTCAAAGGCGAACATGTGGCATCCACAATTTTTCCTACACTCGCAAATTTGTGGTATCTCGAGTTTTAAAACTCTTATGGGATATGCATAAAATATCTTAAAACCAAGAACAATACAAAAACGTAACCCAATAATGGCAATGGTTCCCTGCCCCTTCCATTTATTCCCAAACACATTACCACCATGACCATCACCATGAACGTCAACAGACTCCCACGTTTGATTCTTACCCCATAAGAAGACACTGAAACCTAAAATAAAATAGATGAAGAAGCCCCATATCCATAGAACAACTCATACTGAAATCCAAATTCTAAAACCCACACAACTACCGCAGACCCCATCATCAACAGGAAACCAAATTCTGAAACGGAAAAGAACATCAACCAATGAACATAAGAAAACATGGAAGGAGTGTGCAAACCCAAAAAGGAGGGCCACCCTAAACAGAATCATTAGAACATAAAGATTTAAATACAAAAGATCGAGCTGATACAGTTCCTAGAAAGTTCCAGAAACTCTTGATTCTTTCTTTCTTGATAATAACCCAAAAAGCAGAAAAAACAAAAAACAAAAAGTAATCTGTTTTCCACGGAAGAAGATGAAGAGTAACAAGAAACGGAAGATTATCCTAGACCTGCTACACAACTAACGAAGTCCCCTCATCTTTGTCTTCCTCTGTTTCCTACCTCCTACTATCCTCTTCTTCCTGCAAATTCAACCAAATACAGAGAAAGAGCTTTTTAACTAAAATCATTGAAATGTGATCCTAACACGTTTTCACAATGAGAAACGAAAACGAGGGATTTGTATATTCTTCAACTAACCTCTCCACTATCATCTTCGTCATCGTCGTCACTAACTTCAGATTTAGATTTTTCAAATGACTCCTCTTCATCATCCGCTGCGTTAGCTCCTTCAGCCTAGTAATACCCAATCAACAAACCCATTAATCAGATTCTATTAAAACAGGGGAAAGGAGGGAGGAAAGTAGGAGAAAGGAAACCTGTTTTTTATTATAAGCCTGCATGCTCTTGTTGTATTCAGTCTTCCTTTTCTCGGCTTTCGCTACATAAGGGGCCTTTTCCTGGCCAAAACAGATTAGATATTTTTTCTTATCAGAACTTTTTTCTATGATTCTTAACAACCATTAATGAATGATGTTTTGCATAACGAATAAAGTTGAATCCTCTGAAATATTTCAGGTAAGAAATACTCACAGCATCTGACAACGACTTCCATTTATCACCTCCAGCTTTGCCCACCTACAACTTTTTTCGGTACGCAATCAAAAAATACAGAATTTAATGAGAGATCGGCTACAGTGGTAGAAATTGAGGAAGAACAAATATTCGGTGGATCCAGGGAGATGCTGACAAAAACATACAACGGAAACGGATTTGTTGTTTGGGTGTTTCTCCTTGTACTGCTTCCTAAACTCCTCCCTTCATTTTCGCACAGATGGAGAAAATAAGAAGACAAAGGCGAAGAAGACGAAAGAAGAAAATGGGGGGAAATTGAAATTAGCACAACAAAATTATCAAGAGCAACAAAATTTTAGATCAACAGCAAAAATAGGAAAAAGGAGGAGACTTTTTACATGAATACGAAAAAGGCACTTGCAGGCCTTTTCGGTTTGTTAGGGTCCTTTACTGCCTTCTCTTTCTTCGCTGGCTTTTTGCCGGCTCTATCACCTCCGGCAGGTTTTCTCTTCACAGAGAGCCTAACCAAAAAAAAAAAACCGATTTTCCCATTCATATGGAGAATTATAGATCGCAAATCCATAATCCGAACAGATTCCTAAATAATATCAATCTAAAAAAAAAATACCCAAAAAAAAAAAGAGATAATTGAAAGGAAAAGATAAACAGGCAAGGGACAATCAAAACTCACTTGTTGTCAGCTTTTCTAGTCTCGGCCTTCGGTTTTGCTCCTTTCATAGTGAATCCTGCAGATTAACGATCCGAACAGTGAGAAACAGCTGAAAATCGGCCGGAAAACGATGAAACTCGGTTGGAATCAGTGAACAATTGAGTTTCCTACCTTTTTCAGGGTTAGGGTTTCGCAGAGAAAGGCAAACGAAGAGATATGCTTTGCTGTATTGGTTTGGTGTGGTGTTATGTGGAAAGGGAGTGTAAGGGTTGGGGGATAAGAAGGAAGAGTTGTGGAGCAACCAAAGTTAAAATTCAATCACAAATTGAAATGAAATCCGGCTTTGGGCGGGATATGAAAAATCCTTGCCACGTCATCTATCCTTGTGCTCTCATTCTATTGGCTTAACCCTTTGCTTTTGCTTGCTTTCACTATATTTGCTTTGCCTTTTGCCCGTTGTGCTTTATGTTGTGTTTGTTCTCTCTCTCTCTCTCTCATTTCTTACTTTTTGTTTCTTTCTCCTCTCCTTTGCCATTGTCTTCTTTCTTAATGACGGATGTGTCCATCATAAGTCAAATCCATAGGATATTCATCGCAAATCTATTTTAAAATTTAAATCGCCAAATCGAGGTGGATACAGCTATATATTGCGTACGAGGATAATTCATTTTTTTTTTTTTGGTAACCTACCAGGATGATTCATGAAGTAAATATCTAAGCACGGAATCTTGTGGATTAGGTGCTGTTTGGTTGCACTTTTGTTTCAAGAGAATATTCTCCATACAGTCGTTTTCTTTTTCGATTCTGTTCTGTGAGAATGTTCTAATGGAACAGAAATAACGTTTGACATATCTTTACAAAATCACTTCTTACCATTATAACAAATAAAGGAATAGGACATGAAAGCCAGTAGATACACTGGTATCAGGAAAGCTAGCTTATATGGACCGTTAAATTAAACAGATTAAATCTATGCCATTAATTAGGTATAGTGTGTATCTAGCTATGATACTCTCTTGCAACTCCTTGCAACTCCTTTCCCTCCCATCCTCTGGTCTCTTTCCCTTCTTCATCTTGGTCAGAGATGTGCGAGCTCCCTTCCCTCCTCCACCTCCACCTCCACCTCCACCTCCGGCTCCGGTTCTCCCTCCCTTACAGCTCACATTGCAAGGATAAGGGACTAGAAGAATTAACTGAAATCCCTCGCCCTCCTCCACCTCCGGCTTCAGCTCTCTCCCCCCTCCTAGTTACTTGTCTTTATTTGTTTAGTCCACATCTTCTTCCTTATTACCCCTCTCTCTCTCTCATTTATTTTCTCAGTCTCTTTCCACGATATTACTGGCGTCAATTAACCCGACCCGAATTGCGGCAAGTCTCGATTCTCGAAGTCGAGGCTCCGACTCTCTCCCCACTCCCAGATACTTGTCTTTACTGGTTCAGTCCACATCTTCTTCCTTACTACCCCTCTTTCTCTCTCTCATTTATTTGCTCAGTCTCTTCCCGCAACGTTACTGGCGTCAATTAACCCGTCTCGAATTGCGGCAGGTCACAATTTTTGAAGTCATTCTGTAGTGTTACTTTGATCTTGTTCACTTTATATTTCTTTCACTATTGAGTTTTTGTGCTCTCACCCTTCCCTTTGCTTTTCTTTAGTTAACTAGAAATGGCAATGTTAATGGTTTCATGTCGCCTTTCATCTTCATCGACAATGTCAACACTATTAGGGACTTGGCATTCCATTTCTTTGAGGTCTTTTTTGAAGGTTCAGGGAGGAACGAGATTCATTTGGACCGATTCAAGTACCCTCCGGCAGGGAGAGAGAAAGAGAGAAAGTGAAAAGGTACAACAGTGGTGGATTGAGACTTGGAGTCTTTCTTTTCATCCAACGGTGTTATTTAAGATGATAAAATCCTACGGTCAAAATTCTGCTAGCTTTCCTGATACCAGTGTATCCTGCTAGCATACCTATCCCTCTCCTAACAAATAATTATATAAATTTCATTACGCTCCCACTTAACTTAAATAATTATGAATATATTACTCATTATCATTCTATTGCTCATTATCATGTTTGACACTATAGAAAATAACTATGAAAATTATATTGTTAAATAGGAAAAAAAAAAAACTAGTTATCATATCAAAAAAATTTGTCTTGTAAAGTTATTAATTCAAAAAATTCAATATATATATATATATAACAACATGTCAATTTTAAATTGCTTTATTACATAATCCTAACCATTATATTGAAAGAGTAAGGTTGTATTTGGTTGCAAGTGCAATTTTGTTATGTAAAAGTGTTCTTGAAAAGCACTTCCACAAGATCACTCTCACAAAGCGGAATTGCAACTAAGTAAAGGATGTTGATGGCTAAGGGGTTAAAGATGTCAAAATCATGATTATTAAATAAATTAAAAGTAAAATAAAATTACATTTTAATATAATTTTATTCTAATGCTACGTTTTGTTGCAATTTCGTTTTGCAAGAGTATCTTGACACAAAAGTGATTTTTTTTAATTTCGTTTTATAAGAATGATCTTTTTTTATGAAAATGATCTTTGGTTGTTGATAAATCATAAACACTACAAATTTGTGTGCATGATTACTTTAACTGACTATGTAGTGAACAATTGAATAAAAAGGTCTTGGTAGATTCAAACCAGCATCCCCTTGGAACATGCTTGAGACATACTTATATTTCAAGTGCTTTACCAATTTGAGCCAATGATTCATCAAATACAATTTGGGATTTACAAATAACCATGAGATGTTACCACAAATCTTGCTTCAAAGAGAATACTCGGTGAGTCTCTACATTAACCTATCCAATGGTCAACATATAGAAAATGAGGAATGGCATGGTTATAACACAAACCTCCCTATGATATATAAATACCATGAGAACTATTGATCCTAAGATTTGCATGTAGTAGATTGTCCATTTAATGCTCCTGTGATATATTCACATCAAGATTCGATTCTATATTTTAATTAAGAGAGAGGTATAGGAAAGCTAGCAAGACACCTTGGTATCAGGTGTGCTAGCGATATTTTAACCATAAGATTTGAGAGAACCATTAGATTGAAAGAAAAGGTCCAAAGCCTCAATCCCCTCCTGTCACACCTTATCACCCTCAATAGCCATGCCGGAATGCTGCCCGGCCAGTGCTCTCAATTCTCCTTTATTTTTTATTTTTGGGTTGTTCCTCTCTCTCTCTCTCTCGAACCCTCTTTTTTCAGAGCTTTCTTTCTTCCTAGGTAGCGGCTGCAGTTCTCTCTTCTTCTTTTTTTTCTAGTTTTTGTTGTTACTCTTTCCCCCCGAGCTTTCTTCTTCTTGGACAGCGGCAATGGCAATGGCAACAGCTGCACTCCTCTTTTTTTTTCTTTTTTGCTGTTACTCTCTCTCCCCCCCAAGCTTTCTTCTTCCTAGACAGCAGCTGCTGCAGCGGCAGCGGTTGCGGTTGCGACGGCAGCAGCAACGGCTACCGTTGCGATGACACTTTTTGTCACACCCCGTTCACACAGAACCGGGCCAATGCCCGGGTTAACACCGGTTAACCCAAACCTGCCAGGATCATCTGATACAGTATTCCACCACAGCATACACACAACTAAGAAAGAGCTTATCAGTTCAACATAAAACTTGGTTTACCTGTGAATATTCCCATAATACTTGATACCCGAATTGTGATACAATAGTTAAATACATGTGGGCCCGAAGGCATGATATTTACACAATAAGAGTACAATTCACATATCAAGTATATAAAAGAAATCGTCAAAAATCAGAATATACAGCTCGGCTCGGTATCAAAGATTAGAGCTCAGCTCGGTAGCAAAGGTTGAGCCCAGCTCGGCATCACAAGGTAGAGCTCAGCTCGGCATCACAAGGTAGAGCTCAGCTCGGCATCAAAAGTGGAGCTCAGCTCAGCATCAGAACTGCGGTCCAGCAGCACAACTCTCGCACGAGCAATCAGTACCGTGCACTAACTCCTCAGGGGCCCACCAATCCTCTTCAGGGAACTCGACTGTGGGACCCGCCCCGTGCTCATCTGGTTGATGACCTGCAAAATCATCTAAAAGAGGTGCACACGTGGGATGAACTCATTAGCTCAGCAAGTGGAAAGATGGACCACACAGCAGTCCACACAACACATCACAACCATATGCACTATATGCTATGCAATACATTTTAAATCACATCCACCTAAGCAACATTACTAAGTCTTTGGTTTAGTGCTACTACAACCACAATGCACGTATACTCCAGGTACGAGCCGCGAACTCCATCCCACGATACGCCCATAGGGCTGTCGAAGAAGGCCCACCGTGAGTACTCGAAAAAATAAAACACGCCGACCACCGGCTCTCAACATATAATAAATGACAGAAATTAAAGGTTCTCTAGCAATTTAAAAGCAGTACGATTGGCCTTCTTGAATATACCACCGGGGTTGCCGACTGTCCTAATGACCAGCCGAACGTAATGTCTAACCGCCACAGTGACCCGACAACCGCGACCACTGCTTCCCCCCAAATGGTAACCCAACACCTTAACCCCTATTGGGAAGGGTCATAGCACGGAAAGGTGATAATCCTAAACAGCATGCTCCTATATGACAATAGTACGATTGCATAGTGCCATCGCGTCCCATACCACGGGCCACCAATGCACTCATTTCCAAGTCGACTACGGCATGTAGTCTATTAATGCATCATACACAATGATGTCAACATTTATCACAGAAGCATATTATCACTTGGCATTTAGAAAATAAACACAACATCCATGCATAACCATGTGAGGATGACTAATCTACATAACATTTTCATGATGGCATGACTAGACTAGATACAATTAAATGAATACCAAATAATGCCTTGAAACAAGGCCAAACGTCCTCTTCCCACTTACTTGTAGTGTACAAGGACTCCTGTTCGGTACGGGTGAGATCTGGTGCGAGAAGCGTGATATTTGGTGAACCTATCATGAGTGAGTGGGGTTAGTATTTCACCATTTTGGAATCAAGATTAACATGATCCAATGACACGATCATGTTTGGAATCCTAAAAGAAGGTCACACGTCCGATTTGGGTCCAATTAGACGTAAAAATCACATACGGAGCCTCTCGGGTGGGTCGGACAGCCCACCTGTCTGACCCATAAGTCAGACCCACCAGTCTGGATTGGTGGGTAGGTCGGCCCGCCTGTTGGCCCGTCGGTTGGGCCCGAGGCCCTGTTA